>NW_028279226.1:0-92146 GCF_059751315.1 Micrasema longulum | reverse complement strand
CAAATGATAAACAATGAATACATTAGTTTTTTTTTTTATATTGCAAACTAGAATCTAAGTATGTATTTTACCAATTTTAATGATTTTTTAAAGTACTGTAAGATTTTTGTAGTACTTTAGGTGTTTTCTGCAAATTGAGATATGCCGTTTTTGTGATCGACACTATTTTCAAAACGTGATTATTAAAAATTTTCGTATGAAAGCGGTCTGGTTCTTTTTAGTAAAACATAGAATTGACCTCCCTGCACCCCAAAGTACCAATATTTAATTTATATAAAATTGTGGAATGGCTGCTTTCTGCATAACTACGTTCAACTTGTTTTTTGTAACACAGATTTTAGGATCTCTTAAAATACGAAAAAGAAGGGAAATTGCATTAAAACTTGTATTCTTATTTTAACTGCCCTGTTGCAATGTATATATAAATTCTTCTATTATAGTTTTATGTATTTATTTTGTAAATTTATTAAAAATCTCAGATAATTTTAAGTTACAATTTATCGTTTTGAGCTTTGGGCACTGGAAATTCGTCGAAATGTTTATAATTCCGCAAAGAATTTGCGCTTTAACAAAAAAATTGTGGCCTGATTTGAGTAGTTTATTTGTGGAAATGATGGAGTATAGGTTTCAAAACAAATTGGCAATGTAATCCCCTTATCGATGGGGTTTCTTCCGGTTTGAAAATAATATGTGTTATAGAGACTTTGAATGATGATCTAGGAAAAATAACTTTATAAAAATATTTTTATTTTTAAATAAATTGTGTACTATTATCGGGCTATATACTTACATGCATTGAAAACCCAAAGTATGACCTGGCTATATTTGGCACTTCTTGGACTTATAACATTCTTACGCGATAGCTCTTTTGAGAATAGAGGAAAAAAAAACCCTTTTATACTTCAACTCAGGTGTGGCTCTGTATGCGGTAATGGGCTAACTTAAAAGTGATGATTTTTTACTTTGTTCACTGTGGAACTGAGCGATCGGAATGATAATACTTTGACATAAATGCAACTGGGATTGCATTGTGAATTGAGATTACTTCTATGCAATTATTTAAATGCTGCCATAGATTTTATGATTCCGTTCACATGATTGTCATCACTTTATAATTTATATATGAATAAGGTTACGAAGGTAACTAGTTAACTGTTAAACCTGAAACCTACATATTTATAGTAGACCACGAGACGGACGAATCTCCGCTAGAGATCCTTTTGCGGGAATTCTTTTACCTGAGAGTATCCATCGAGCAGAAAATACTCAGCCAGGGTTTCGGTCTCATTTTACAAACGGATTTTTTTAAAAAATATTTTAAAAATTGATCTGCATATAGTAAACGTGCTCTGGGCCGATAAAATGCTCTGTGTAAAATAGAACCATAATCCCGGACGAGTGTTTTTGACTCGATGGTTACTCTCAGGTAAAAATCTTGAAAAAGGAAATCGAGTTGAGATAAGTCCATTTCGTAGTAAAGTTTTTTTTCATTCATTCATTTATTCATACAAATACATACATATTACAAATAAATACAATAATAATGTGTCCAATGTTTAAAAATATAAACCAGAAATAATTTATAAATCAAAGTAAATGAAAATCATACTGTATTTTGTATCCCACGCGGATACAGAAAAAAAAACAAAAAAATATTTAGTTTACTTTTTAACGTTAAAAATAAAAAGGTAGCTGCATCAAATAATCATTTTACTGTAGAACTTTGTTTACTTAATTTATTTATCTAATTCCCAGTCCGCTCTAACTGACTTAATGAGGAAGTTAAGTGACACGGGAAATAAGTTTTTTTTCTCTTGCACGCGGTACAAATTTGAGCATTTAATTGTAACGCAAAGTTTCTCGAAAATGTTTGAAAAAAGTTTTTTTTTATTTTTTATTTAATAGCATAATTATACATTATTACAATTTTATAAAAATTTCACTTGTTATATTTTTACTAAAACTAAAATCCCACCAAGCCACTTTTTGTAGCTTGTTGGTGAAAAAAAAAAAAAAATAATAAAGTAAAAATAAATCAAAATAATTTTGATAAAAGTGAACTACTTTGAACGATGCCACTAGTTTTCATATTACACATACATACATACATATATTTATATATTTCGGGGTAACTGGAGATGTATCACTAATCAGGACAACTCGTCGGAAAGGACTTGAGAAGTCACAGGCGGACTAGTTTTAAAATCACAATACTATAAAATTTTACAACTAAAAAACTCACAAATATTTTTAAAAAAAAAACTTATTTTTCACATTCATATATAACTCTTGCAACAAAATACAAAGAAAATTAATAAATGCAATGGTAAATAGGTTCGAAGGTTTTCAGGGTCACTGTTATCAATATGTTTCTTTTTTGGGTGATACCACGTGTGTTGGATTTGTTCCGACGTTTCGGCTACCATGGTAGGAGCCATCTTCAAATCATCATCAAAAAGTGTTCAATTACAAATAATTTGTACCGTGTCGCAGTCGGCAATAGGCACATTTCTATTCGTTTTTGTAGTGCGTAGTGCTAAGAACCACGTTGAGTTAAATTTGAGCCCGTCGTCTTCGTTTATGTTTAAACTTATAATTAGAAATCAAACACTGATTTGAGTCTAGTGAACACTTTATTTTATTTTTACAAATATAAACATATGAAAATAAAAACTTCGTGACAATTGTTTCGCCTTATTAGGGCATTTTCAAACGAATGTGAAGATTATTTGGATTGAATGTCCTTATATAGTTATATAATTCAAGGTAGAAAATAAAAATAATCTTATAAGCTATAGCATGTACATCAATCATAATTTGAGGGAAAAACCAATGGTTAAGGGTGAGGCTTAGTGTTTAATACGTAATGGGGAATTTAGGTATTTATATTTGAATTTCGGGGAAAATATAACAAAGTAAGTATTTTATTTTTTTTTTTTTTTTTTTATACGCCTAAGTATTTATTGACATACAAGTATGTATTGTGAGATAATTAATTAAGAAGTTTTTATTTTTATATGTTTATACTTGTAAAAATAAAATAAAGTGTTCAGTAGACTCAAATTAGTGTTTGATTTCTAATTATAAGTTTAAATATGGAGTTCTACAAAATAAACACCAAATCAATCAATTCGTTTATGTTATTTGGGTGTGTGTGTATTTCAATTGCCTCCATTATTATTCGTGCTCTATATGTAAAATTTTCGGTTCGAAGGCAAAAAAATTGTCCGGGGTCTATAATTTTTTTTTTTTTTAATTTTACATAAACCCAGTAATTGCAGTGTACTTATAATATAAGAGTCAAATAAAAGACCTTTCTTTGCTTTTTATATAACTTGATATTTTTATGTTTTTTCTAAACGTATTTTTGTATTATTTAATTTAGTACTCAATCTTAATTGGCATATTATTTACTACTCCTATTTCTTACTACAACCATATATTAGTTATCATTTCATTTATGTTTACATATATATTCTTTTTCTATTGATTTCAATGATACTATCATTTTGTTTTTTTTTCAATACTACTATATTTACTATTTAAAAAAAATAAATTATTACATCTTTTTTGCACCACAACAGGCCAGGAGGCCTAATTACAGTGGTGAATTACATCACAGAGCACCCAGGCTTGAGAAAAATCACATTTTATTTTTTGTGTTCTCACCGGGAATCGAACCCGGAACTTTCCGTGCGTGAATCAAGCGTCTTGACCACTACACCACGGAGGCCGACATTTTGTTGATTTCAATGATACTATTATTTTGTATATTTGATTATGTACTAAGCTTAATTTGTATAATTTATATTTTGATATTCATGTCTGATTATTATTTTTAAATTGTATTCTTTGGACTTTTATTATTTATTACTTATACATCGTTTTTCTGGATTGTTAGTATATTGCATCGCATGTCATTTTATTGAAATATAATTGATTTTACTCTGTATTTTTTACTGTTATTTATAATGGCTTGACACGGGCACAGCCTAAAAAGCCTTAATAAGTTCACTTGTATTTAAACGAGTGTAATTTTGAATAAATAAATAAATTAAATAAATTGAAATGTGTGAAAATACACAGACACCCAAATAATATAAACAAAGACGACGTGCTTAAATTAAACTCAACGTGGTTCCCAGCACTAGATATTACAAAAACTAATAGAAATGTGCCTACTGCCGACTGCGACACGGTACAAATTACTAGTAGCCAAACACATACTATTTTCTCTGAAGATGGCTCCTGCCATGGTAGCCGAAACGTCGGAACAAATCCAACAAACACGGTATCACCCAAAAATAACACACATATTGAATGCAATGGGTGTCGAATATTTTGCTTACTGAACTGGTAGAACTTGTGTATGCTATTATGTGAAAATGTATGTTTTGTGTCGCGCGCCTTTCCGATGCCAAATTTTAAGGAGAAATTGAAAACGGTGTTCTGTATTTTCAGATATGATACCGCAACATTTTGTCGTTAATTATATCCGCAATCAACTATCGCCCATATAGAACTTGAATAAATTATTCGACGATAACATTATATTATATTATGTTGTTTCGTATCATAATAGCTTGCAGATTCGCTTTCATTTGGAGAGAAAACAACCTTAATTGTTTATAGCATTTTTTTTCTTCTTTTAAAACTGACATTTAGATGTTATGATTAGAAAACATTAGGATGAAACATATCACTAGCGATACTAGATTTTTTTTCGGAATAATATTTTTGTTTCTCCCCTTTGTCCAGACAGATGAAGACTGCAGTTTTGTCAGTTGAATAGAACTAGTGTCCCTATTAAAATGGGAAGTTAAGATTTATCTTCAATTTCGTCTACAAACTAAAATTAAGTTTTCTGTATAATAAATATAGTCATTATACAATGTTTGTTTAATTACAGGTTACCGACAAAGGTCTTGATTTGCATAAAAATAACATACTTCAGTACATAAATATCAATATAAATATCTTTATACTGTCTCGATGTGTACCGATAAAGATAGTGTTTGTTATCGCAGCCCAGGGCCTCGATTATGATGGGAAGATAAAATTAATCCTAAGTTTTATCTACAAAGTAAAATTGAGTTTTCTGAATAAAAAATAAAATATAAAAAAAAAAAAAAATTTTAAACATGTTTAACTACCAGTTACCGACAAAGATACTTTGAATTTTAATACAAAATAACACAATTTCGTTCGTAAATATGGATATTAGTTTGTACCATCTCAGTATATACCGATAAAGATAGCCGTTCATAATCGCGGCCCAGGGCCCCGATTACAATAGGAAGTTAACATTTATCTTCAATTTTATCTACAAAGTAAAATTAAGTTTTATGTATGAAAAATATCATATGTGTACTTTTTTCCAAACAAGTTCAATTACCGGTTACCGACGAAGATTCTTTGAATTTGCATACAAATATACACACTTTCATACATAAATATCGTTATTAGTTTATACCGTCTCAGTATATACCGATGAAGATAGCCGTTCATAATCGCGGCTCAGAACCATGGACGAGTATTTTCGACTCGATGGTTGCTCTTAAATGTTAATCTTAAATGTGTTTAAACTGCAATATTTATTTTTATCAAAATATAAAAACCTTGGTTGTTAATCCCTTATTATTTATTTAATTTCCGACGGTTTCGGAACTACACGTGCTCCTTTATCGAGTTATTTTTGAGAAATTTTGTGAAGAATCTTGACATGTCTACCTTTAAGTATTTGATGGACTTGATCGTGCCATGCCATTCTCGGTCTTCCTCGTTTTCTGCATCCATCAACTTTCGCATCGCAGATTCTTTTAGCCGTTCTTTCGCTGTCCATGTCCAAACCAACGCAGCACCCCTTTCTTGATTCTGTCGATAATGCATGTCTCAGCCTTACACAGTTCACGGATTTCGACATTTGTGCACCTAACATACATCGTTTTACCACACATTTGCCTGAGGGATCGAATTTCGACAAGCCAGTTTTTACTACCTTTATATTTGAACAGTGTCTTAATTAAAATACATATTGAGATAATAAATCAATTCTTTATGTCAAGTAGTATTTTGTGTTCGTGGAGGTATGGAGTGTTGAGTAATGGGGGTTGAAATGAGATCATTTGTACTTATTCTAAAATTACACAGGAGAAGACTTTATAAGTCATTATATTTTTATAATATTTATACTCCACCAATACAAAATACTACTCCACAGAAATACTCAATAGTATAATATAGAATATAATATAGAAATATAGGACTCCTTAAGACATTGTTATATTACAAAACAGGATTTATATTCAATTCTCAATAATACCTCGATAAAGGAGCACGTGTAGCTCTGAAACCGGTTTGTAATTAATAAATAATATGTGGTGAAAAATCAATTGATTTAAAAAAAAAGAAATCATATAATGAATAACCACAAAGTTAGATTACGCGTAGTCCCGAAACTGGTCGGTTATCAAATAAATTATCAATGGTTATAAATAAGGTGTTTTTTTTTTCATTTTAATTATATAATGAATAACCACGAAGTTAGTGCTTGATTTAATACATTTTATGTAGGTAATTTAATTAATTAGTTTTTGAGCTCTTTCTAAAACAGACATACTCAACCTGATGCCCGCCAAGCTTCTACGTGCGACCTAAAATACGTTTATTATCAGGAACGTGATTTTTTTTCATTCTACATTTTAAATATCTTTAGATACACGCCAACATTCATTGCCCGCTGCGAACTGATTTTACAGATATGACAAAAAAAAAACATGTAGAGACGCTGTTGTGAATGTTCGAGCTGGTATTGGCTGATATGCTGATAAGCGATAAGTATTAATATGATCGTGTTTTTGTTTTAAAAAATTGTTTGTTTGTCAAATAGCGGCGCCTTAATCTGATATCAAACGGGTTTTTAATTTCTTTATACCATTGAAGTGCCCTATGCACCATTAGATGCGGAAGGGAATGATGCTGATGACGTTTTTTTCCTGTACGAATTCTTTTCTCGTCACATCTGTATAATGTTACGGCCCGCGACATACCATTTGTATCCTTTAGGATAAATCACTGGAGTCACATTTAACGAGATGTTCAGGAAACAAGATTTTGCGATTTCCAAAACATGGTAACTTTTGAACCGAATGAGATAATTTCAATATTTAATAAACTTTTAATGATTTCGTATCTGGAAATACTGACGCTTTTTTGCATTAACACAGAGTGGACTTCAGATCTTTATTTCTACTTAATGAAGCATTTTTACGACGAATATGGTCTTCGGTATTTAATGCACGTATAAAATAGCTTATTGCGATAATTTCTGCATGTTTAGCTTCAAAAACGCTAAAAGTGAACTCACGTGTTTTATCGTCTACGTACTCACATATGTACAGTATTCTGCAAATTAATGAAATAAGAGTAATTTTTTACGTATAGCAACACTCATATGTCACGACAGTTGTTTAGCGCCAAAAATTATGACTTACAGTTCATTAATCTTTTGGGGGCTCATATTAGTGTTTGTTAATCTACTATCTGTTGTTTTTTTTTTACATTTTCTTAATAAAGGACTAATTTTAGAAAATTGCTTCCCTATTAAACAGTGTTTTTGAGTTGGTTTAAATCGTGGATATCACACCGAGGAAAAGGGAAAAGATTATAACCTGAAGTGACCATACATATATGACATAGAAAGAGATTGCATATTAATGTTTGGTAAGTCAGAGAGTAGTCAGCAAGATTATTAAACAGAAAAGAGAAACAGGGTCAGTTGTAGCAAAGAGAATTGGGAAATGTGGAAGAAATTGGAAATCTAGTGTCCGAGATGAAATATCTTTAATCAGAAATAGTAAGTAAAACCCCAGAAAAACAGGTTACAAACTTCAACGAAATTTGGCAGCCACTGGGGTGATGATACATGACACAACAGTACGAAGAAGATTTATTGAATCTGAAAGAAAAGCAATTCGACCACAGAAGAAACGATTCCTGACGGCACGTATGATAAAGCAAAGGCTCATTTAGGCTAGAAAATATACCAAATAGATAATAGAAGTCTGGAGGAAAGTGCTGTTTTCAGATGAGACCCACTTTCTCGTGCGGGGATCTAGCAAAAAAATTAATAGAAACAGTGGGGATGAAAAACTTACTCTGGCTCATATTGACCAAACGGTAAAATATCCCGTGAAGAATATATTTTGGTGCTGCTTTTCGTATATCGGGACCGGATCTTTGATACCAATAGAAGAAATTATGAATAGCCTAAAGTATAACGCTCTATTGAAGCAGCACTTGAGTACAGAACTGAGTAAATGTTGTCCTAATGGTGGGGCGGTATTTCAACAGGACTCTATTTCAATGAACAGGAAGTATTTCAATGATAAAAAGATAATTCTTTTAGACCTGCCTGTAAATTCACCTGATCTTAACCCTTTAGAAAATTTGTGGGTGATTTGTAAATCTAGGATACAAAAATTGGACTGCACCACCAATATACAGATGATAGAAGATGTTATTTATATGTGGTTTCGAGATAACGGAATAAAAGAAAATTGCCGAAGTTTTATTGATTTCATGCCAAAACGTGTTCAGACGCAAATGGAGGACATACATCCTATTAAATAAAAAATATTTTATGATTACAACGAATTTTATTCCATTAATTCGCAATGTACTGTATGTGACTAGAAAATGAAAGGTTGATTATGGCTGTTCTAAAAGCTTAATATGAATATTATATTGCCTTTGTACATTTTTGGCGAACTATATATATATTATGTATATAAATATTTAACAAAACTGAAAGTCTGCATACTCATTGAATAAATTGTTTTCGAGATATCCAGTGACACTAGCGATATGCGCCTTTATTACCCGATTTTATAGTTTAACATTCGTTAAATGATCGCAGCGGCATAAATATCTTATCCGGGGCAAATGAATTAGCATACCATTCTTCTTTGGGCCATTCGGAATCGTTAAAACAAATAATTCGGTTCATTTGAATATCATTCTCTTTATAAATAAGCCTACAATCACATCACATCCATTTTGATTCGGACGAGAAAGTGCCTCGATCGTTTGATTATTTACTAATAAGAAACGTTTTTTATTCACTTAGAACAAATCGTACGGAGGTTTGGAGATATTATATTACAATTTCTATTTGTTTATATCGGGTTCATTTATTGATTTAAATTATCATGTGTCTTGTGTCCTACTTCGGATCCTATTTTCTTTTATTTATGTCTATTTATCAAATGTATACAGTAGGCCCTCGAGTTTTGCACATAAGATAGTTTAGTGTTTTTTTATTATTTGTTTTATAGTGTATAATACTAAGTTTTATATTTCTTATACAATGTTTTTTCACTGTTTCAGATTTTATTAACTGATATTATGTAATGTCACAAAAATATTTTCTTTTTATGTACGGTCCCAAATAAGTTTTTTTATAACTCCTGTAGCTCAATCACAAAAAAATATCGACGTGCTTAAAACCATGCTAAGCATTTGAGCGATCACAATGAACAATAAAGAACATGCTTTAGTTATCGCAGTCATAAGTCAACCCGTGTGTGATTTCTAAGTCAACGCTCTTGTCGGTTTGTTTTTTGTTTTTCTCATAAATAAATACAGTTGCGAAAAATCAGAGTATACTATAAAAACTAATACAATATATTGCATTTGCAAAATAGTAAGGAGTATCTAATACGAATAAGTGAAAATATAAATATGAAATCCATTTAGGAAAAAGGCAGTCACAAAATTAAATTTTATTTAAAGCAATTAAAAAGTATTACGAAATGGAAAAAAATATTTATGATGAAAAAAACACATCAAAATTTAAAATAATGGTCAAGACATATGTGATAAACAATTTATAAATTAAATATATTTGCAATGTTATTATTAGAACACACATAACAATATGTATGATATGTGTGCCCTACTTTAAGATTTAAATAAATAAATAAATTTATTTTAAAGAAAAAAATATAGAAAATTCCTTATAGACAGTACACCCGTTTAGTTTTACGATGGCAGTAATCATTATTATATTTTTGTACCTTTTACATGATTTTTATATAACTTTTTTCTTTTCTTATTCTTTAAATTAAAATTTTTCTTGTTTGTATTATCTTTATTTTTATAACTGTATATAAGTATATGTATTTTTATTTTATTTGCAACTTTTAAGTGCCTAACAATTGTTAATTGCTTTTATTTTGATACCGATAATGTACCTATCGTACGTATCGATATCTTACACCACTGTGGAAAATTTTTATCGACTGTTTTCACAATTTTTGTTCATATGTTTTCTTATTTTCTTTATACAATATACATATAAAAACTGTTGTTTTTTTCCCAAATAAAAAATAAAAATAAAAATTCAATGCCATTTAGCTTGCCGAACGCCGACTAAATGCAATAAATAGCATGATAAATAATAAATAAATAAATATAAATGGCAGTTTTGGAATATTTTCCATATTTACACCAGTGAAATTAAAATATGTGATTGCGCAGCAGGATTATACGTCGCGAAACGTTAATATTTTGACATTTAATATTAGGTGTTCACGGATGTTCCATTGTGATCGCGAGTACGATAAACAACCATGGTGAGAAATTGTTATCACGCTTATTAGCACGTCGATAGTTATTTGTGATTGAGCTACTGTTGTAATTTGTTAATATATTTATGCAGTTGAATTTTCACTTTATATTAAGTTAAGTTTATATTATTTCTTAAGATGCTGTGAGAACCAACTCAATATCTCTTTCATGTAAAATATGTTTGATTTTATTAATAAAAATACAATAAAAGATTTTAGGATAACCTCTCAAGAAATTTTTTTCTCAGATCTATCCTTGTTCAGATATATAATGATTAAGTATCTTTCGAATTGTAATTTAGAATACGTTAATAAAATCGCATAGCATGTCAGGTACGATGTAAAGTAGATTTAAAATCTGTGTCAAAATAATTTTCACGCTAAGATGAATCAGGCGAGTTATGTAAAAAGACATTCCTCGGTTTTTGTTGTCACTTTCGTCTGCGATCAGTAGCGTATTATGCGAGTACTAATCTCTTCTCCGTCTCGCGTTACGTAACTCGTGTGTGGCTTACTTTTCTGGGAATAAAAAACTCACTCTGGTTTGACCCAGACTTGAAATGAATGTATTTTGCAAACGCTCAAAGTGCAATCATTACACATTTCCTGATGAAATTTCAAGGTTGACATGCTTTCATCATATTTTTTTGTATCACTTCTGTGTCCAGGCGGATACAGTCCTGGGTGTGAAATTGAACCGGATGGACGATCGTTTTCGACTCAACAGCTCTCAAAAAATCTCTTCAATCCTGAAAAAAATCGAGTAGACATAATTCAGCCTCGTAGTGTAGTGGTGAACGCGTTCGCTTACCATGCTTAAGGTCCTAGGTTGGATTTCTAGTAGGGTGGACGCGAATTATTGATTTTATCCTTAATACATAACGTATAATATACAAAATTGATAGACTATAAAGGGTCCGCCAATTTTTTTAAGCAGGTCGACTACCGGTTAAACATTAACTTCTCTAATCATGCTGAAAGTATGCAGTACCATGGAATAAACTGTCTTAAAAATCGTAGAATAATGTTAGACCAGTTATTTTTATTAAAATTAATAAATAATAGAATTGATTCTCCTAACCTACTTGAAAGACTTCTATTCCGTGTGCCATTTAGACAGACAAGACGAAATTGTTGGTTTTACACAGAAAACGCGTCGACAAACTATTTTAAACAATCTACAATACCTAGAATATGCGACCAATAAAACAATATATTTACTGATGCTGATATTTTTTGTGACAATGTATTTGAATTTAGGTAAAAAATTATAGAAATTTTGAGAGAAGCTGATATTTGACTTTATTATTTTATCCATATTTTTTCATTTCGTTTCTTTTACATTTATTATATTGAACATAATTACAATTATTGTTTTTATTTATTTATTTAAACGCCTTGTAGGCTTTTACATATATTTATATAAAAATAACAGACATATTTTACACAAAAGTAACAAAAAATGTAAATGAAGTAATAAGAAAAAGAAAATAAAAATATATAAAACTAATCTTACATATAGTACATACATATATATATATTCCAGTAGAGAGAACAGAAGTTCATTTTTTCCTATCGGTTATATTAAAAGAAACTTAAAATTAGAAGAATGTACAAAAATTTATTGTATTAAGTGTAAACAATTTTTTTGGTGTGTGCATAAGTGTCTTACACTAATAAACTAAGATATTGGCAATATTTGTGTACATACTGTTTGTATATTTAAAAAAATAAATAATAATACATTTAATTATTTCAATGAAACGAATAAAATGAATAAAGTAAACAAATTAAGAACTGTAAATGAAATGAGTAATAAACGAAATTGGAGGTGGTTCCTGAACTGGAACCTGATACGTAATACTGATCACCTTACTGTGTATGTAAGAAGAATGACCAAATCCGGTGAATACGGTGAATATCAATGCGTCTGTTTTTTTGTCACAAAGTCTTGAAATTTTAAGCCATACAATAATCTTGAAAATTCGTTGATCACATGAAATGCGTTTACTAGTTTGTCTGTCAAAAACCAAAAACGCTTCCAAAATGGCCGAAAATTGACAGATTAATTATAAAAATCTAGGAGGAAGTTCAGTGGTTATTTATACATTTTTTATTTAATTATATACTATTAAACTAAGCAATTTATATTTATTTTTTTTATTAATCGTATTGTCAGCGCTACGATTTTTAAATTTTTGTATTTCTGAAATAACTCCACGTGTGACGTCAGAGGATCTCTTCCGCTTATTCTCGATCAGTTCTGCTCGTTGGTCCATTCACGGCAATCAAACCGGAAATATTTCATAACTCTCATCATTCGTTGATTCATATGAACCAGTGACGTCGTTCAGAATAGTTCGTTTTTATCAAAATGTTTTTTTTTGTACGTTTTCAGGAAACTTTGCCGTACAATGTATGCTACAATTTTTACCGCGCGCAAGAAAACATTTATTGTATCCAATTTTCCGTAGAGCTGACGTTCCTCATTACGGATTAAAATTATTAATTGTATATTCTACATATTTTTTTATTAAACCTAGTACCTATACATATATATATATATATATATATATATATTTTTGTAATACATATATTTTAAATAACTTATGTTATTAACAGGGGTTGCCTAGTTGCGTAAAGTGGCCACTTAAACCAGCCAACGACAGGTTATAAGCCCTGTAAATGCCTAGACTTCCATAATTTCATATCTTAAATGTTCGCCATCCCTCTGTTGTAATTTTTTAATCTTAATGACTCCCTAGGGGGGAAAATCCAGTCTTTTTTCTACAAATTTTTACAAACTCAAAATATTCTTATTTATATAATCGCTTTATATGAAATAATACCAACAAAGAATCAAACTTACAAGAACCGTTATAAAACTGTATATTTTTAGTCTGTACAATACTGCAGACATAATTATCTAATATCAAACTGTTCGAAATAAAATTTGCATAGAAAAATACTTATTTGCATAATTCGCATATTGCCTGTTTTTTGTGCATAAAATTTTCTTCTTCAGAGTTGATTTTTAAATTCAAGGTCCACATATCAATAGGTAGTTTATAATTTCACCGTGGAGTGCTATCTTGTCTTATACATACATTTTACCACACTCGTACATAACTTATTGCTATCTAACATTATTTTAATCTACGGTCGGCATCGTGGTGTAATGTTCAGTGCGTTTGCCTACCATGCAAGAGGTCTCGGGTTCGATTCCCGACATATGAATGAATTAATACATATTAACACTGCTTAACCTAACATCACTTTCTGAAAGAAGAACTATAAATGATCTCATTGTACTGTATAAAATTGTAAACTCTCTTTTTGACGCACCAAAAATACTTGAATTGATTAATTTTAGAGTACCTGCTGTCAACACTAGGAGTACTTTATTATTTAATTGCTCCAGTACTTCTTCCAACCAACAAAACAATTCATTGATACCGAGACTGCATAGGTTAGGTAACACTTATGGAACGGCTGCAGACATTCTGTCCAATTCTTTACTATCCTATAAGTCCACAATATCAAGTTTATTTGTAGCTGCTCGTCAAACTATTATTGACAATTCAATTCCATAAATTAAAAAAATACTAACTTGTTTATTTTTATAACCTTATACTTCTTTTTTTATTTTTTACTTTTATATCAAATTGCATTGTAGTATTGACAAATACGCATTTCATAGATACATATTTTTATATCTTATTTTTTCGTGATAATATATGCTTGCTTGTTTATTAATTTAACTTAAAAATTGTCTTTCTTTCTTACCGTAACACTTTATTTATTATTTGCTTTACAGAATTTATTTCATAATCTTATATTTTTGCATTTTTTGTTTATATGCTACTATTTTTTCTTGCATACCTTTGTTATTATTGTTTTTTTTTTTTTTACTTTGTAAAACTTTTTATTATATCCTTTTTAACTAATTTCACATATTTTTTCTGTATATTCTGTGTTTATTATTTAGTATGTTAGCATGTAATTCATTTTTATTTTTTGTAAATGCCTTTTGGGCGTTAATGAACAAAATAAATAAATAAATATGAAATATTTATTTAAAAGGTGTTTTCACACAAGAATATTACTTAGTCCCTGGACTTGTACCTGAAGCGTAGGACTGATCACCTTACCTTCATGAAACAAAAAAAACAAGATACGCTGCGATAAGTGTAGCACTGCAGTGGCCAATGCACCATTAGGTCCGGAAAGAGAATGATGGTAATGATGATGTTTACCTACGCAATCATATTTTTTGTTGAATTTTCAGAGTAAAAAAGTGCGTCTTAAGGTACGAAAACTACGGTAAATGGTGGTTTCGGTAGTATCCGTGGCCCTGTTATAGGTCCTGTCGGATAAACAGATCTGGTGGCTTCCAAAATGAATTTTAAGACATTTAAAAAGTTTTGTAATTATTTCGGCGAATTGATCATGTCCAATCAGTTTAACCCCAATCAGTGAAAGATTCACTCCCCTCTTTTCTCAATCCAAATGAAGTGCATATCATGTACTTCTGGATTTCCTTGCTTCAGCACAAAGATGCTAAGGCTACCAGATTACAGAGAGCTCCTCCGTGTATGTGGGCACTGCCAAGGAGACTTATGTCCCCAGATGCGGTGCCGGGTATTTGGTGGGCAAGCCATAAGAAAATAATGGCTATATGTCATAAACTATTATATTTTATGCATTTTCTGAGCTAACTTAATCCATTTCTGAAGATTAGAGCTAAGATATGATTTTTTTTATTTTATTTAAATTTCATTGATAAACCCTTACGGGTTACATACATTTAACAAAATATTTTCACTTTTAAAATTCACATTCTACTGTTAATAATAATATTTTTAACATCTTTTGTAAAGGTTGTCTGAGTCTTTTGTTTAGTTTTGTCTGGTAGTTTATTGTATAATTTCAGTCCATGGTTTATTAGTCTCGATTGTTCTTTTCTCGTTTTAAAAGATTATGTATATTATATTTTTCTGATATTCTCGTATTGTGTTCATGTTTACTACAGTTTTTTTCAAGTTTTTATTCTTCGTCTACAATTACATCAGTGGCTAATTTTTGAATAAATTTTAAAGATTCTAGTTTAAAGAGTTCAGTTACATTTAATTGTTTAGTTTGTTCAAAAAGTTCTTTAGTTGCTGTTAGATAGGGAAGGTCATATACTAACTTTAATATTTTATTTTTCTGTCTTTGTAGTCTGTTTATGTCACTTTGATTTCCTGTTCCCCATAGTAGTTGCATATAACATATTTTAGTTTTTACATAGGCTTCATACATGATTTTTTTTTCCTTTATTGGAACAAAGTTTTTGATTTTAAAAAATAGACTCGATAAAGTCGCCACTTTGCTAATTAAATTGTTGATATGAATTGTCCATGTCAATTGTCTGTCTATTGTTAGTCCTAAGTATTTAACATGTTCAATTTCAGTTAGTTAATTTACATTAACGAACAATTTCATACGTTGATTATTAGAGTAATCGAAAATTCAGAGAAACAATGCGTTTGTATTGAATGGCCTCAAAATCTAGTTAGAAAAGAGAAATTATTCTCCGATTTTTAACAGTATCCGTTATCTTTTCAATTCTGTGATAATTTTTTATTGATATACGTGGGTTTTATGTACAGAAATATACATACAAACATGGGCGAAGTAGGTAACTTGTAAGAATTATTACGCTAAATATAAAACAAACACATTTCCTCAAAAGTCTCTTTTCACATTTTAAAAATTGCACATGTAAATAAAGGGTAAATCGGTTAAATTTTTTTTTATGGTTTTTATTTTAAATATATAAAAGTCTCGCACTCACGGATCGGAGGTTCGTGGTTCGAACCCCACTCTACCCCAACTTGATTTCCATTTTCTAATAGTGAGTTATTTACAAGACATGGCACAATCAAGTCCATCAAATGCTTGAAGATGGACATGTCAAAAGTAGGAATAATCGGCGTGCGTGCATGAGAAGATGAACGAATGTAGAGGAAGCGAGGTCTGTATGTCTTTATGCTAAGATAGAGAGATATGGCGTTCTATTCTCTCTGCCTACTCCTACGGGGAAGCGGCGTGATGATTTGTTTGTTGGTTTGTTTTTGTTTTTTGGTTATGTACAACTCGTCAAAAATCGCCCTTAAAGTTATATATAGGTCTGTATGTCTTTATGCTAAGATAGAGAGATATGGCGTTCTATCCTCTCTGCCTATCCCTTCGGGGAAACGGCGTGATGATTCGTTTGTTTGTTTGTTTTTGGTTTTTTTACAACTCCTCGAAAATCGCCCTTAAAGTTATATATTTGGGTAAATTGGAAAAACGCAAAAATTTCTTTTAAAAACAAAAAAACAATAATTATGGCTAGGCAGTTAAAGAATACAGTTCTGTGTGTGAAATATAACCGGAACCTTGGGCGAGTGTTTTCGCCTCGAAGGCTGTTCTCTGGTAAAAATCATGGATAAAGAAATTAATGTCATTTAATACACACAATTTTCTTCGTCGTCTTCTTCTTCGATGGCGCTACAGCCCAAATCGAGCCTTGACCTCCTTCAACCTCTGCTTCCAACTTCGCCTGTCCTTGGCAGCCGTTTTCCAATTCGCAACTTGTAGAAGCTGTGCTGCATCTTTTTTACTTAATCCTCCCATCTCAATCTTGGTCTTCCAATCTTTCTTTTACCCCCCGGATGTCCAGTCATGACTCTCATAGTTACTCGCGTATCATGCATTCTTTGAACGTGTCCAGCCCATCTCAACCAAACAAATTACAATTTTACTTAAGCATAATTATTTATTTTCATGTCCCGACGCGACGTATTAGAATATTCCGTGTTCAGTCGGAACTTTTCCATACTAAAATCAATACATTTATAAATATTATGACACATCAATATACAAATTGCGTAATAAAAATGTATTCATCAAAATATATAATACAGATAAGTTATTTAATAATTCGTGTGTAGCAAAGTTAGAATCATGTATCTCAAATTAAAATTCAGTTCTTTAATAAATTTATGATTCAATTTAGTAAATAATTTTGATGATAAAAATAAAATAATTCAAGAAAATATTAATGGTAATGCATTTATATGCCACAAAATTTACTGTAATATTTTTTTCGTCAATAGCTTAATAAATTATTTTTGTCTTAGTTAGCAGTAGTTAAAATACATGTAACCGAATTATTGAGCATCACTATTAAGTTTATTAAAAAAATGATACACATAATATTATAAAGGTAATAATGAAGACAGGATCTTTTTTTATTTTTTTTTAGGAATAACCCGCTAAGCCTTTATTTAGAGGCTTGTCAATAGGTGGAATATGGAAGGAGGCAATTAAAAATACGCAACACCCAGAGTGATTGAGAAAAAAATCTTTCTAGAATTTTTCAATTATCGATACTATAAATTTATTCCCTGGGCAATTTTATACAGTGGTCTCTCGTGTCCTGGGTCCTGAGTTAAGTCCGCGTCTTTGGTTACCAAAATATGTATCTAATGCACTGAACGAATTACGATTTATTCATTTTTCTCTCTGAGAATTAATTCTACGATATGCTATAACTTCCTCGGGTCATCAAGCGAAACTAATATTTACTTTGTTAAAACTGCGAAACTCAATGATCAAATTGCCACTACTGTTTAGACCTTTTATGAGTAGATTTCTAGACATAAATATTTTTTTTATTTGGCCTTCTAGAATATTCTGATGTCTTGTCGTGTATGCACATGGATATTTTTTGTATTATATAATTAATACTTACATTTTATATATTTCAGTTTTTTTATTTTGGAAGTTGTAAAGGTGTAAGATGTCTAACTGTAATTTTTAGAGTATTGTGTAATGAATAAGAAAGCTCTCAAATATTTAGATTTACTGCTCGGTAACTTTTCTTATAAAGGAAATACTTATTTTATGTTTTGAATTATGCAGTTTGTTTAGGCGGCTTAAATTTTGAACTGGCGCGTCTTGGCGCCGCGTCGTCCATTTGATTCATAAAAATGGGAACACATTGAAATCTTAGTCAGATTATAGAGACAGTCAAACAGTTGGTTAGATCAATGGAGTGGTAATCGTGCCGTTCCCCCGCGGGGGTAGACGAAAAGGATAGAACGCCGTATAACTTTGTCATTGCATACGGACCTTGCTTCCTCAATTTCATACGTCTTATTTTCACTATCGACATCTACGCCTAGTTTGTTACTGTTGTACTTCTAAATAAGCAGAAAAATAAAGGAAATTTAAATAAAACCACATAAAGATGTATACCGACAGAGACACAATATTTTAGTGCCGTTGATGTTTAAATCTGTAAATAAATTATAAAGGCTTTGCTTTGAAACAATTTAATTTGTCAGCATGCGTCGCACTCCGAGTATAAACACCAATTGGTTTATGATTGCAAAACCAGGTTAACTAATATGGCTATAATAGGGGTGCTGGCCGTTCCTAGATATTGTAATAAATGGGGAAAAAGGACACTGCGATACCTGAAATATGTAACATAGTTTTAAACAATATTAAGAATAGTGAGTTAAATACAGGAGGATTATTATGTCATAATAAAATATAATTTATGGTATAGTATGTAATGTTTTTCAAATAAAATTATCATTAATGCAGGTTAAGTATGAAATAATCGAAGGAATATAAAATAACCCGCTAAGTAGCTGTATGCTTACAATTCAGTAAAATGACAATTAAATTAAATTTTTTTTTTTTTTTAAAGTCGGACCCTTTAAGCACTGTTATTGGTGTAATTACAGTATATTATAATTATTATTTTATTTTATTTTATTTCACTTTATTTTATTTTATTTTATTTTATTTTACTTTACTTTGTTTTATTTTATTTTTATTTTATTTTATTTTATTTTATTTTATTTTATTTTATTTTATTTTATTTTATTTTATTTTATTTTATTTTATTTTATTTTATTTTATTTTATTTTATTTTATTTTATTTTATTTTATTTTATTTATTTTTTATTTATTTTTATTTTATTTTATTTTATTTTATTTTATTTTATTTATTTTTTATATTTTTTATTATGGTTCAAAAACAATACATACGACATAATAATCACAATTTGTTATGTTTAGATATTGTTCATCAATTATATGATAATAATATGCGAACACAACATGCACAAAAAAGTGCGCTATATTATTATTGAAGGTTGGATGATAAAATGTAGTGTCGCCGACTGGAGACATTCAGGGGTACATTCTCTAAACAAAATGCAGAATCAACATAACAATTATTTATTTTATAAAAATACATCAAGTCTAAAATCTGTCTCCTATATTCCAACTTATCTAGACCAGAATGTTCTTGGCGCTGATAAGACATAAGACTGAAGGGTTTCTGCTACTACTACTACTACCATCACGCCATTTCCCCGTAGGGGTAGGCAGGGTAGGTTTCTGCCCAGGTTATATTTAAATGTTAGGTTACAAATAATTATTTTTTGCACAGATTAAATTAAATTAATGTGAGTTATGTAATGTGGTGACCAGACGACAGATCCATATTCCAAATTACTATGAACTAATGAATTGTATAAACACATTATCGATTTTTAATTTTTTTACATATTCTCTATATGAATCCTAACCTCTTCAGAGCTTTTTCTTTGATATTATTAAAATTTGTAGAAAATGTAAAGCGTGAGTCAAGAGTTATTCCTAGATCTCGGAATCGTGTTTACTGAATTAATACTCAAATTATCAATACTGCAAATGATATATTTTATTTCTTTCTCTTCATTGTAAATTCAATTTTGTATCATGTTTGTACATTTAGGTGCATATCATTTAGATCACACCGAGTACTGAAAGTATCGAGATCCTTTTGAAGCATTTGTTAATCAGCTGATGTTTCAATTCTAAGGACTATCTTAAAATTTGATGAGGCAAAGGGAAAACAAAAGAAAAGTCGATATTCGGACTATTTCAAACGGCCGGACCCTTCTGTAAATTATTTATGCATTAGTAGTGTAAGTAAGCGTAGACAGGTGTTCTGGTTTATAAATCAAAAGTTTTCTAAAACCTCTTGTACAAGCAGATGTTGAACAAGTTTAGTATTTAGTCACGATGCGGGGCATATTCATATTAGCGGCATTACTATTCCGAGACAAATTCATTTAGAAACTCTAATTACTATCTATCTACCAGTACCGAGCGGTGAGTTTTTAGATTGATAAGCTCCAAAAATTCGGATATAATGTCCATGACGGCAGTATGGCACAACCTAAAGAAGGTCTTTTTTATATTTGATAAATTTTAAATAGCCCTTATGAAGAAATGTTGAAAAACTGAATTGCATTAAAGAAAGCTGCAAGATTTATCAGAGATTGTAACAACAATTTTTTAACATAAATCTAAAATTTGGGGTTTAAAGACAAATATATTATGAGAAGAGCGCTGGGTGGGTGGAATGCAGGTGTCAAAGTGGGGGGTCAATAAATATCAAATTTAAAAAAAGGGGACGACACGACCCTGATTGCCAAAGATAACACCGAGCTAGCAGAAGCCTTCAGACGAATAGAGTTGGAGAGTGACGCTCTAGGTCTGAAAATAAATAAAAATAAGACAATGCTAATGATTGTAGGCAGAGCTGGCAGTCTCCTAAGGACAAGACAGTTGCAAGACCTTGAACTGATAGCTGACTTTGTGTACCTTGGCTCGCTTATTTCCAACGACGGCAGTTGCAGACCTGACATTGGTCACAGGATTCAAATGACCAAAGAAGCAATGAACCGTTTGGAGAAGATTTGGCGAGATCGAGGTATATCAATAAACACAAAAAAGCGGTCGATGGAAGCCCCGGTATTCTCCGTTTTCTTATATGGGGCTGAAACGTGGACAATGCGTGCATACGAGAGGAAGAGGATCGATGCATTCGAGATGTGGTTTTGGAGAAGGCTGCTGCGTGTGCCTTGGACAGCCAAAAGGACGAATGCATCGATACTGGAAGGATACTGTCTTTTTTTGGACATATTGCTAGACGTGAGCCTGACAATCTAGAAGGGTCAATAATGTCTGGCCGAGTTGAAGGTAGAAGAAACCGGGATAGAATCCCATATAGATGGACTGACCAAATAAAGGTGGCTACGGGGCTAAAATTTGATGGGTCAGTATGTCGGGCTGAGAACAGACTAATCAGAAGTATTCATAGTTATCACGGTCCTCAGCATTGAGGGACCGACTTGGAAGAAGAGAAGAAGATATATATTTTTTATCGTTAGCCTCACAAGCTCGTGTAATACGGTAGTAATAATTTCAGACACACTGGCTTGCTGTATGGAATGAAGTCTTAAACTAAATTCGATTGAAATTTACTAACTCAAGAAATGCAAACGATGAAACGATATGGCCAGTGAAGTATTTTTTCCTAATAATAATGTAACGAAAAACATTACTTTCGATGTCAAAAAAATACGTTAAGCTGCAAATAACCGCTGATTAGGACGATTCATCCCTGCTATCAGCTGGTAACCAGTGCGCTTATACTAACTCGATCTTTTACACATTATTCTATCCTTCATTGAGTCTAAATCATTTTCGACGCCAGAACTAATAAAAAGTATAAAAGTACAAATATTAATGCTGAAACGACTGCATACAATGTATCGATTCTCTCATTTAAATCACGGTTGGAATGTCACCGGAATATTAGTGTTTTTTAATCGCCTCTCCTTTCCTTCCCACTTTTACTCCCACCTCTTTTAGTTGTACAGATCTTTGTCTAAATTATTTTTTATTTATTTACGATAAAGCAATAATTGCATTTTCAATTCTTCGATATGTTTATATTTACCATTTATTTTCTTACGTCAATCGGTTAAGGTACGACTCTTTACGTACTTTGATAAATTACAGATAAAAATAATTTTAAATTTAATTTGTTCCAGAAATGGAAAAAAATCTAAAGACTATGTTAAAGCAAAAATATGTTACTCGTATATGGGGAGCGGTAAATTAAAATGAAAAATAGACTACAAAGACTGCAAAATAAAATATTATAGTCAGTATATGACCTCTTTTATCTAACAGCAACTAAATAACTCTTAAAACAAACTGAACTCTTACTACTAGAATCCTTAATCATAAATTATCCTTAATCACAAAATCCTTAATCATAAATCATAATCATAAATTAGTCACTGATGCGATTGTAGACGAATAATCAAAACTTTTTTTTAAAATGTAGTAAACATGGACACAATACGAGAATATCAGAACAATATCATATACCCACAACATTTTAAAACAAGACAAGGACGGTCGAGACTAATAAACCAAGGACTGAAATAAGACAATAAACTATTAACAATATTTTGAGTTTGTCCAAATTCCTGTAGACAGGGACTGGATTCAACTCCCCGGGGAGGTGTTTGTATTAACATATTACATCCATCGTGAATCCAGTCCCTGTCTACAAGAATTTTGACAAACTCAAAATATTGTTGATAAATCCACCTGGTCCATGAAGAAGTATAGAAAATTAAAAAAATAACATTTTCAGGCGTTGCCTAGTATGTAGGTGAAATAATTCAATTAGATGAATCTCACCCGCATAAATAAAGGTTTCAGCTTTTTCACTTCACAAACATCAACAGATGAATGAATTGAAGAAATATAGATGTTCAAATATGGGCAGAATGGTTAATGTTACACAGTGTGTAAAGTGGCCCCTTAAACCAGCCATTGACGGGTTATAAGCCCTGTAGATGTCTAGACTTCTATATTACCTTCTCTTAAATGTTCTTCATCTCTGTTGTAATATGTTAATAAACTATCAGTCAAAACTAAACAAAAGACGCGGATAACCTTTACAAAAGATACTTATAATAATATCGTTATAAATAGAATGTGAATTTAAAGCATTTAAATCGTGTGATATTTATGCGAATTTAAGTCTAAATTTACCCAGAACACGCGTTTCGTGAAATGAATCAATAATTCCTTCATTTTCCTTCGTACGAGTATATCATTCGTTCTTCCATTTTCCCAATAAGTAGTTTCGTATTCCTCGCCCTCGCCGCCTCCTATTCTAGAATATTCTGTCCATTTCTGGTAATGTAGTTGGATGGGGCCGTAAAGGACCCTCGGGTACTCGAGTGTCCGGTTCTACTCGTACGTTACGCCCACCACCCTTTACTGCTTTCCTTATTATAATCGCCTCCTGGGATCCTGTTAGTGGTATTGAGTTATTCAGGGTACCTTTCCTAGAAAATTGGGACTTTTCACGTGTCCTTTTAGAAAAAAGTACACTTATAAACGGAAAACATAAAAAGCATGTCGACAAATTGAATTGAAATGCGACATTTAAAGGAAATTACCTTTCAAAATTTATCAACATTATTTTATTTTATTTTTATTTTATTTATTTGGATAACCAACAGCTATAATTATCTCATATTTTTATAACAAAACAAATAACAAATAATCCAATTACAGGTTTTCACAAGTAGCATCACAGTAAGTTAAAAAATATTCTCGAACATAAAATGAATAGTAATTAAATGTAAATTTAAAAGAAAAGAAAAAATACTACGAGTTATTTCGAAAGCAAACGCCGTACGTCATTAAGATTATTTGCAAATAAATCTATGTTAAATGATTTATTTATTACATTAAAATTATTAAAAGTTCGCCATAAATATGAGTTTTGCCTATAATTAGATGAAACAAGAGGTATGTGAAGAAGAGGGTTATTTCTTAAAACTTTGGAAGGAACATTGATAGAAAGTTTGCAAAGTAGTTCAGGACAGTCAATTAAACCAGAGGCAATTTTAAGTAAATAAATTATATCCGCTATTTCACGACGTTTTTGCAGAGGCAGTAGGTGATGTTTTTTACACATATGAATATACTGGTCAGATTTAAACTCAAGTTTCAACCGGAAACGAATGAACTTTACGAATTTTTTAAAAATATTTTCAATGCCTGATATCTGCACATTGTACATAGGATTCCATATTTGTGATGCATATTATTGACATTATTGCCACGGGTTATTTATTTATTATTCTTTGAGACATATTCGAGAGAGAGTAAGGGCTCATCTGACAAAATAAATAGTAATAAATGGCTGATTTGTATTCCGCTTGATGATACTTAAACTAAATATTTAAATGACAAAAAGGTTTAATAAAAAATTTGGACAAACTCAAAATATTGTTTAATAAACAGGTAATTTTTGAATTTCCCTCAATTTCTTTGCCATCAAATTAGATCATAATGAAGAATACCTACCTATTAGAGCGTTTGACACTACCATGGGTTATAGAAGTAACAATAGGTAAAAAAGCGGTTCTATCTTTGATAATGAAGTACTGTAATCATATGACTAATCTATAGATACATACATACTACGCTTAAGGCTTATAAAACGAACGCAAAATTAGGATCTCGTACGATTTTGCCATTTTAAAACGAATGTTTTTTTTAATCGCGCAATAATAATAAAACATAAATTAGATAAAAAAAAATTTTTAAAGGTATTTCCGTTATATATAATCGTTTTCGGTTAGGGCTGGTCTGAAAGTCATAAAAAAGACGATAAGATATATTTTTTAATTTAATATTACAACCAGAATTATGTTCTTTTTTCAAAAAAGAAAATACAATTCTATTAAAAAAGGTTTCAACTTAAGTATTTCAATTTTTTTAAAAGTATTACCGAAGGCATAATTTTAAGTAGAAATAAAGGGAAATGTCACAAAAATGTATGTAATTTAAAATGCTTGTATTTCTTTTCAAAATCAAAAAAATAAAATTTGGCTTCAGCCACTTTTATGTTCAATTTATTATCTTTAAATAATTACAAAAAAAGTTCAATACTTAATCTTTATTGAGATCCCAGATACCTAAGTTTAGTTTAAATTTGAAATGGCGTAATTTGCCGGTCTAAAAGCAATTATATTTTAGTTACACAAAACTTTTAAGCACATTTTTTAACAGAAATTCCTTTAAAAAATATTGTTTCTATCTGATTTATGTTTTTTTTATTATCGCACGATTAAAAAAAAACATTCGTTTTAAAATGGCAAAATCGTATGATTTCCTAACTTTGCGTTCGTTTTACCAGACTACAGCCTTAAGTACCTACGCCAAAACAGCGTAAATCTGCATTTTTGTATTAATTCTTTAAAGGTTAATCCGTATCCCTTTTAAAGAAATTTTCTTTCATTGCCAAATGATCTGATTGCGATATCAATGAATCACTCGGTGAAATCGAGATAGGTAATGTAGATCGCTTTGTTGTTCCTTAATAAATAAAAAAAAACAGTTTCTTTGAACTCACAACACTAAATTTAAAACTAAGGGTTCTCTGGTCGTTCCCCGACTTGAACAACAGCAATAATAACAACAACAATTTCAGAGAATGAACATTGAGTTGCGTTATTCCATGATGGTTCAATAATCTCTCCGAAACCATAATTCATACAAAAGGCCTTCCGATGAATAACTAAAAAATAACCTTCTAATATTTTATAGTTCATGTTAATTATTAAATGTATTGTATATTTTACCCGTGCAAATCAAACCTGTTGTGTGTAAAAAAATTGTATCCCACCGAAGTCTCTATAATTAGTGGGTAACTAAAGTTATTTTAAGTTAAAACTCAGAAATGGAATCCCCAGTATGCCACATACCCATATAACAAGAATAGAAAATATTAAAATCAAATTTATAAAGTACCTAAAATAAAAAACCGGTATTTCTTATGTATCCACTCTCACTGCCTCCACCTACCATAGAATCACTTCTCTACAATACCGCAGAGTGTGTGCGGACCAACTACTGCTTCACAAAATTATGACAGGAATAGTTGACTGTACAGAACTACTTAGTTTAATAACAATACATGTGCCAGCTAGGATTTGTAGACAATACCACCTGTTTCATGTACCAATAAGTAAAACATCGTATGCTAAAAATGATTTTTTTCGTAGGACTTTTTCAGTGTTCAATACAAAATTTAAAGCCATAGATTACACAAACATCACTCTCTCAGATTTATAATTTACACTAAAAATGCATTATGTAACTTAGTAAACATTATAATAATAAATATGTACATCTCCCTTCCCCTCCTTATCCTCTTTTCAAGCATTCTTGTTCTAATCCCGCGCGATTTTCAATAACCTACTGTTCTTAAATAAATATTTTTTTAAATCTTCGATTATTGAAAAATATTTACGAGTACATGAAAATAACATTTTTATGTGTATAAACTTAAATGTATTCATTTAATATGTAATGTATTTTGTTTACTAACTTTGTATACTTTGTGGAAATCTGTAATTAGTTCTGAGTTTATACACTATATCTGTTTTTTTACTATAAATATCTATGTAGAACGATTGGTTTACCACATAAAATAAAATAAAAATAACATCAACAATCAATTGCAGCGGCACTGAAAATAAAAAAAACGATTAAAACAACATTATATAATAGTGATTATTAGTAATTTGTTAGTTATTGTCTTGTATTTTATTATTCTTTGTTAATTTGGTTTTAAGCATAAATCTGCAAATAAATTACAAATTTCCTTCTCTGAAATATTTTGCATCTCTGTTGTTATTTGTAAGTCTGCATAAACGTTAGCATCTGGAATAACATATCATATATATTGTATTGTACATGTCTATTTTATTACAAAAAAAAACTAAAAGTGCGCAACATTAAGATCAAAAGATGTGCTAATACGATGCTATGTGATACAAGAGCATTTTTATATCACTCTTAAACCAATATATGGCACTATTGCATGTTGTGCAAATGTAATATCTCGCTTTTTATTACGAAATTTAATAGGTGGATTGTTTGTTTGAAAGGCCGGTGAAACTCCTCCGCAGCCAAGTATCAGTATTAAATTTAATGATATAAGGACGTTCACTTTCTGATCTTCATTGCAATTAATTTAGTTTATCTCCGAATGTGTCAGAAACTGGTCAAAATCCTTGAGTGTGAATACTTGCAGTCTCGGAGTCACCGGTGTCGTCCTATTAAAGCTCGATTAAAAGTGGTTTTATTTACTTGAATAATTAAAATCGTCGTATTGAAGGAAAACCAGATAATATTTATATTCATCCGAATATGTTGGCATCATTTTTTTCCACTTTCACTTTCGAGCTTTACAATACACAACATTAAAGTTCAAAAATTTATTAATTTAATTATAAATTACTTTTGATAAATCTCATTAACTAATGTTAACATTTACTTTACATCACACGTAATATTAATAAAATTAATGAACGCCGTTATTTTATAATCAGATATATATGGATTTTTCATTTCTTTCTTGGGCAGTGGGGGTTTGATACGCGTTTTCTCATCATTGAATTGCATTAGTAGATTTTTATATGGGTGGCATGTAAAAATATTGTCAATTTTTTCCTAAAACTTTGTTACCTACGCATAATTCCATATCACGATGTAGCGAGATTAGGGACTTTTATTGATAATAGATTGCTGTTCGGGTCTCATATAAATTGTATTATTGAAAAAGCTTACCAAATGCTGGGCTTCATTTTAAGAATTTCCAAACCTTTTAAAAAAACAAATACATTTGAAACTTTATACAACACTTTTGTACTCAGAAATTTGGAGTTTGCATCCGTTGTGTGGAGCCCACAATACATAACAAACATAGAAAGGATTGAAAATGTTCAACGAAATTTTTTTAAATACCTAGATTATAAAAACAATAAAACGCTTTGTACGTACAGCCAATCTGCCAAACAAAATGGATTTTTTACCCTTGAAAGTAGACGCACTGTATCTGAATTATGCCAGTTACATAAATTATCAAATAATAAAGTAGACCCTTTTAACCTACTCTCCAAAACTAATCTACATGTCCCCTTTCGCGTGACAAGATATAAGTAGTTCCATCTGCCAGTCTGTAGTACTAACTATGCACAACACTCTTTACTCTATCGTTCTTGCTCTAACTATAATGCTTTTTTTCATCTTTTGATATATTTTACATGCCCCTTAATTTATTTAAAAATAAATTAGGACTTATTATTTCTGGATGCGATACGATCCCACTTACTATTTAATGATACTCACACTTACACACACCTGAACACTTACTCCCACACTAATACACATAAACACACATCTACACTTACTCTCATACAAATACGCATAAACACACCCTTTTGTTGTAACGTTATCTGAGAGAACTCATCCATCCTCTTTCACAACACAGACTATCTTTTCGTTCTAGTAATGAGAGAACCCTTTTAATACCCTGTCATCGCTCTAATTTTCTTGCCTCCTCTTTTACAGTAGTAGCCGCTCGATTGTGGAATAATCTACCCACTAATGTTAGAGACGCCCGTTCTTTATTTACATTTAAGTCAAGATTGAAATGTCACTATCTAAATATTTAAATTGTTCCTTTATCCTTCTTCTTTCCTTCCCATCCCCTCTCCTCTCTTCATTGTATAGTGTTTTTTTTTATAAATATATTTACTTTTGTTAATCTTTGCTTTTAATTTTTGCATAAAATTGTAAGATTCAATATGTCCATGTATTTATAATTTTCTCAAAGTGAACGGTTTGAGTAGGTAGGAAGAAATTGCCTTAAGGCAATATGCCCGCCCTTATATGTATATATATATATATATATATATATATATATATATATATATATATATATATATATATATATATTGTAAATGTATATAAAGTGTCAAATAAATAAATAAATAAAACATAATTTAATAATATGTATGATTTTTATTTAGAAACTTCGCTGGTCTGTCTTTAAACCGTATTTTTTTAATGTTATTTTATCATTGTCGACTGTTTGTTTCTTTAAAATAAATAAATAAATATAAGATCACAGGGTTTATTTTTTTCGAAATTTATTAATCTAGAAAACATTATTAAAAAAAAAAAAAAACAAACCCTTAAGATACCCAAGCATGTTTTTTTTACCTATTGACATTATTTTAAAACTCCATTTTATTATTAGGTAATATAATCGATTCCACCCCATAAAACTGAATTAGTTTTTTTCTAATAAGTATGTATTTTTAATACGCCTTTATTGCATTAAATTTTTACTGTCTCTTGGTATTTTCAACCTCTCAAGAGAAAAATCACATAATATTTTTTATTCTCCGATTCTGAATGCAAATCTGACGTCATGATTTTATGGTTCTCCATAAATGTCGCGTCCCCAAGGAACTGGTCTAGTCCATAATTCTTGTGTATTTATCTCCTTACATAGCACATAATGTACCTAGCTCATGTTTAATGTTACCTTTAATGGCCACTGATGTCATACGTATTAATATTATTTTATGATATGTGTAGATTCAAATATTTCCCGAGAAAATAATAAACAGGGTTATTAGGAATTATTTTATATAAATGCAACATGGGCGGTTATTATTGAAGAGCTTATATTATTTGAGTGAGACACTACAATTTTCTGTCTTCTATATTATAAAAAACTTTTAAGTTTGTAAGTGAAAATTCTTGATGGAAGTTCATTGTAATTTTTTTTCTTCTAGTGCCTTGCCGGGTTCCCCCGACGTTGGTGATCACTACAGCGAAAGCACATATTATATTACATAATAAATAATGTTTCCAGTGAATAGGGAATGAACTTATCGAACGCATGTTCGTGTTATTGTGGATATGGAATCAATATATAAAGAAATATTTTTGGTAACGCGTTTTAATAATTCAATAATGTGGCGCTTTCTACGACTTGTCGAAAAGAAATCGATCTGAATTTTTACATAATATGTATTTGTTGTTTTAACCAATGTTCTCAAAAATCCTACAGAAAAATTATTCAGAAATCTCTATATTATAGTCTCGTAGGTAAAAGTATTGCTTACTGATCTCCTAATAAACCTCCATACGAAATGCAATAAGTCAAAACCTTAATTAAATAATTATTTATGAATGCTTTAGAGGCAATTACCGGTTCGATAATTTTTTTATTTGACTTTTTCCTGTGACCCTGGCAAAAGTAAGGATGAGAGTATGCAGAGAACAAGGTCGTTAAAAGGAAAAAAATGTGCGAATAAGTTGGCAAGAGAAGGCCTCTCATTTTAATAATGTTTTAAAAATTGTTTTGCAATAGTAATGAACATTTGATCGATTGTGTAAATCAGATACTCTTTTTGCGTAAATGATCAAATAAAGCACATATAGCTAAATGAAAAGATAAAATTGATTAGTATTGTTTTTTTTGTTCATTAAATATAAGAATGCGATAGTGTTTTATCTTCGGAGAGTTTATAACAACTTTACTGCTACTGTCTCTTAATTTTTGACGAAAAGATAACAAAACTTCCTTAATTAGCTGTCCAGTCTTAAGATTATACTCTCTTCCCTTTTCTTGTACAACATGTTCAAAAAAAATTCTTCAACTTTGAAGATAATTATGTTGTGCAGACTTTTTTCTCGTTCTTAAATATACATAAAACTTCATTTACCAATTCCACTAAAGTAGGTTAGTGTCCAAAGAAAATGATTTTAAAAGACTAATAGTGACCGGCCGAAGTTTCGGTTTCGGCCAGTTTCGGCCGATAAAACGAGTTTCAGCCGCGGTTTCGGTTGCGGCCGAAAATTTGTCGAAAATTCTGCTCAGCCGAAAGCTGCGGTAGGAATGTGTCGAAATACGTTAGGCTGTGCACTGCTGTATCTTATAGTTCGTGACTCAAAGTTCTCTCGAGTTCTAAGACCTTTCAAATTTATTTTTTTTGTAATTTCTTTTTAGTTAATAAATCAACATTCCTAAAGCGTACACTGAAAAACTGTTTCGGATAATTTATATCTATTAAATATAATATAAATATGTATATGCGAATATATATGTGTGTACGTATGTTTATGAATGCATTACAAGTGCCCCGACTCAACACGGATTTTCTAGCGAGTTGGGACAATTTCACAGGCATGAGTCGTTCCTGATTGTGTCGCTATAAACTGTGTCTTTATCCCTAATAAATGTTTGTACAATGTTATTAATAAATAAATAAAATATCTATTACAGAACAACGAACCAAAAAGCGCTTTGAACAAACAAATGTACTCGTTAAATTCTGTACCTCAGAGGCAGACGGATGCAAATCCAAACGTCAAATGTTCGAAAGAAGCCCAAAGAATCTACTTTCTTTAAGTGATTTCTTACAATTTATAGCATTATTTGAGTTCTCAGTATCTTAATACATTGATTTTTTCATTATAAGACTCACATTTCTTCAAAATCAATGGACATTATCATAAACTGGATACGAAAAACGAAATGTCATTTCATCAAATTCTGGATTTGCATCCGTCTGCCTCTGAGGTACAGAATTTATACCTTTTATTTCATGGTGTATTTTATTCAACGCTTATTTTTATGAACTCGGAAGATTTAACAGTAAAACTCTTAATGTTGGGCGTTTTGATGTGACTTTTAACTTATTTAAATAAGTTTCAGTTTCGGCCGAAACTAGAACAAAAGCCGAAATTCCGCTTCATTTTCGGTTGGTCACTAAAGTCTGATTTCATTTGATAGTTCTGCCAGTGTTTCCCTTAGCATTAGTTGATATTAAAAAACTACCCGTACACTAACTCCTGTAGACGTTATGATTTTTAAAAATAATGATTATAATTCTTTATAAAAATCCTCAAACTTTTTATCACTTATATACCAAACAAGAAACTTCTCAGTACGAAATCACATTGGATATTTTAAAAGGTTCATAATCTTTTGATAGCTAAAGAACGCTCCGAAATTTATTGGTTAATGAATTCGTTTGTTATTTTGGCATAATTCGTAGGTATTTGTTCTATAAATAATTTTATTTTGTGAACCATTATAGACGTTGTATTTTTACATTACGTGTTACAATTATTTTATTTTTAATATTTTCTGCAATAACTTTGTGTATCTTTTTTAATTAAATTTGGAGGAATAAAACTTATACTTTGTTTTTTGATACACTCACTTTATTTTTACCAACTAGTTTTGGTAACCAACTGTTACCGTATTCAGGGTATTTTTATAACTAAAAACAATTATTTTACAGTTATTTTATTTAAAATTTGTATATTTACAACCTCGTAAAAAAATTGGATCAGAATTCAGAATAATGAACCCTTCGTTAGTTGTTTTGAAGCTTGTATAATGCAATTTCGAATAGTGACATACAAGTAAATTCATTATTTATATTTTTTTAATGTGACATGTATTTGCGATGTTAGCGGTTGGAATATTAAAATCAATTTTTGAAAAACCTACCATTCTTGCAACCGTTTTTCATACGAAAATAAACTTCATTTAAAAATTTCAATGAAATTCAATATTCATCGTGAAAGTTTGCAAGCCATACGTATTGCTCACAAATACGATTCAGAGCCATACAACATTGACATCAAAATGAACGCATTTATTTTACATTCGAATCACTATCTGTGGGTTTGTAATTGATTGCTTAAAGCAACGAAACTTTGTTTGAACCCAGTGGTCGAAATCGATTGCATTTTCATTATTTCGTGATTATCAGAGAAGTAGCATTGGCCAGATGTCATTATTTATTCAATCCAATTAAGGGATTACAAAATAGTGATTTTACTTCCTTTGATTATTATTATTATTTGATCGTGTGATTTGTAATGACTTCGTGGGAATATCGATGTGTTGCGTCATCGTAAAACGGGCTAACTAGATCTGTTTTCATAGTTTGAAAGATGAATCTTACAAGATTAGGAAACTCAGAATACTGAAGATCAAATGACCTCCACTTATAATAAAAAACATATTTCTCTTTATTTGCATCTAGTTTATTATTAAATTTATTGATTTTCCCTAAAGGCATTCCCACAAGATATTTATATAGAATGGTCGATCTAATGGAATAGGCGCTCGCAAAGATCAACATCATCGTTCTATGTCCCGTAGTTCTGACATGAACTGCCGACGATCAGTCAGAAGCGGGCGTCCAAGACGTCGAGATCCTGATGCCTTGTAAAGCAGGCAGGCGTTAAAGTAGTTAAGGCTCTCAGAAGGCGTCCGCAATCTATAGCTCAGCCAACCGTAACGCAGGGGCGAATCGTCAAAGTAAGCGATTATTCACAGCTTACCATTATATTTGACTTTAAATTATAATAATTTATAGTAACCATGTTTATGGGAAAATATATAACGTAATTGTTATTTATTATAAATCACCGTTTATATCTTTCTACAAAAAAATATCTATGAAGTGCGCCCAGTCCATTCTCACTGAACGATAAAACTAGCCGATTACCTCAGCTTAGTCTTCCATACAAAAAAGTACACTGTATTTTTCGTCTTTAACCCAAGTCGGCTTTTTTAGTACTAAAACAAACTTGCAGATTACAAATATTTTTAGAAGATTCTCTATTTGGAAACTAGTATTTCGAACATTATTTCCGAAGGACTATTTTTCTTTGATGGGATACCGTTGACATATTATGTATCACATAGGACAGGTGGCGTTCGCAGTGGCCGTTTTAGGCATTATTCATTTTAAAAGAAATCGGCCAGTGCTCAAGTCTTGACAGTACTGTCAATGACAGATCATGATGGAAATATCTGCTGAATGTCATTGTGGTATGTGTTAATAAACTTTTGTACAAGTTTAGTATTCTATTAAAATAGTGTAGATTAAAGCTACGTATATCGCGTGGTTAGTAATAATTGTTGTTTGAGTTGATTTTCACAGAACCACAGAAAAAGTACTAATTTATAATTACATTACTTTCATGTTATGTAAGGACTTATATGTAGTACAATTTAATGAACATTTTTAATAGATTACCTATAAAATAAATCACGGCTCGCCACTGCCGTAACGCCCCGGCTTGATGACAGTTGCAAACGGAGTTTGCTGCGTCTGATCTCTTATTTCCTTTTTCTTACAAAGTTAAACCATCGCACAACCAAGATTCTTCTTATATACTTATTCTCAAAACTCGGTATTTTATTGTTTTGGGCCCCAGTGAGGTGCCACGATTCGCATCTGTAGAGTAGAATAAGCGTTATGCAGGCATTATATCGGTAGTTAAATGTCAGAAAGGACCATCGGTATTTTAAAATATGTTCAGGAGATCTACAAATAAAATATTTTGTTGATTAGTACAGTTTTTAATAATTAACTACCTTATCAAACAATTTTTTTGTTTTTTCTTCTATATGTATTAACTGAAACATTAATTAAAACTGTACAAAGCTAAAAAAATAATAATAAATTACGCACGGTCTCTTCTGCCATCTAATTACCGATATATGGGTCTGCGCATACGCAAATTAAAATCTTTAGTAGCTCTGTGGAAGCATTTTTAACGAACTAATACATGTTTATTTTTCGTATATTGTGACTGTCTTATAATAAATTTAGCATTCAAATCGGTGTACACAATGGTATTATAATATTTATTGAATGACTGTTTTATGCTGAAATTATGTCAAAAAAATGCTTTTTACTTAGTTTATTTCAAAGCACTTAGTTTTAATTACTATAAACATATGTTACCAATGTAGCTAGTACCAAGTGACTGCTTCCATAATCGAAAACCTCGCCGCATGCCCCTGATGGGCGGCATTTGGTTTTCACTCGATCAATATCCTATCTCCAGACTGCCTTCATACTCTTGAATGCGGCGCCTTCTATTCCTAGCCGCGCTCTCAGCTCTTTTTGAAAGCTGTCATTTTCCGTAACATGTACTCCCAGGAACTTGAAACTCTCGACCCCTTTGATGACTTAAAAAAATAATATTGCAATAAAACTTCACCGGTGAGAAAATATCAAATTGTTTGTTCCACGCACTCTAACATAAGTTCCGAAAATTGTGGAGATGTGGAAACCACAGACATTATCAGCAGTGTAGAGAATGTATCACAAGGTGTAAAGTGATCCCTTAAAACGTAACGTATATTTAATTAAACATTTTACTTCATTGTGTCCCACTGGAATAAAATACTAACACAATCATCGATCAATTTCCTCGTAGGAGCTCACTGTACATAATTTATACCAAATCAGTTGACATTTTGACACTTATTTGAATAAGTGGATAACAAATCTGTCAATTAATTTAATATGAACCCATCACAATGTATTTGCCAAACTAATTAATGAAAATGTTATTACGTTCGCTTTAATCTGATCAAGCGATGATTCAATTTGTTAGAAATTCAATCGACATTAGAGTTTTTATGGTGGATATGCAATTTTCTCAGAGTTGAAACACGCTATGTAGAATTATTATGTAACATTTCGTGAGTCGGTCAGGCAGAGACTTCTTCAGTGTAATTACTCCACAAAAGAAAGTAACTTTGTAAATTATTTAATATACATCGCATTGAATTATATTACCCTACGTCTTTAAACTATTAGTACCTCTCATACACGCGCTTATCTAATATGAATGTAAAAAAGTGAATTGAACAGGAATGTTGCGTCTCATAAAACGAAATAATACGGACCTAAATGGATACCAACTCGTTGTGACAATAGGCATCATCCCTCTGTAATTACACATGTGCATAGACCATCTTCCAGGAATGATTAAGCAGCCAGTAGGCCACATGGCGGCGGTATCTACATACAATCTACAAAAGCTACTCTTCGGACATCTATCTTTATTTGGTTAACCATAATGTTGAAACAGTTCTTTATTTACTTAGTTTTTTTATTGCTTACTTCTTGAAATGAACACTTAACAAATTACTACTACGCTCTATGTTTACGTTTGTTTTTTTTGTAAATTTATTGATATCATTTTAAGTTTCTAGAATTCCACTCGTCCATGCGCTTTGTAGCTGCACCACGATTGGTAATCTAGCTTCCATAAGTATATTTTATCAACTATATAATACCTACATTTTGTAAAAGGGGTCTACAATTCCAACCGTCCATGCGCTCTGTAGCTGCAAAACGTGCTTTAATCAAGCTACTATTTGTTATAATGTAAATTGATCTTAATTGGAAACGAGGAACTAGAATCTTAACCGTCCATGCGCTCTGTAGCTGCAAGACGTGCCGGGATATTTATATATTGTACAGCGCCCTTGAGGTATATTAGTAAGGTATCTACATAGAACAATTACCTCTTGTATCTAACAATATTTCTAATATAGGCACCTGAATTGCATAGTTCAAAGAAGAGATTACTTATTGTAAACGTTCTGTTATACAACATTTTCTATCAAACGAAGCATGAAATAATTTAAACGGTTTTATGAGCCATCAAAAGTTCACATTAATGTTTACCTTATTCCAGTTTTTGTAGTTATTATGAATATTACGATTTTTTGTGTTAGTTTTATTCTGTCACTTATCCAATATCATCATCATCGTTCCCCTTCCTGCACTCAGTGGTGCATGAAGATAAAATGACCAGTCCCGCGCTTCGGGGGCCTTCTGTACACACGTACAGAAGAATTATATACACAAAGATAATTGATTGAATCCTCTTTTAAACATTACCTTTTTTTAAAGTGGTTGTAAGGGTTACGATGTAATACATTTATTCCAAATATAAATACTTTTTAAAGTATTGTTCTTTTCATTATTTATTTTATTAATTGTAATTATCAATATACTCGTATGTGCGTATTTAAGTATTCTTGGGCTTATCAAATAAACTTTTTTACCCTTTTGAGATAGATGTTTTTTATTATCCTTAAAATAGTTATTCAATATTAAGGGGTTAGTAAATGTATTGTGTTTTCCCTCTTGAAAAAAGAACTTTAAGAATCTTTGTATCGTTTAACAAATACCGTAGTTCAAGGGTAATAATTGAAAGGGGTCTCCTTGACCCTTTACATACAAAAATCATAATAAATCAGACTTACCAAACTCTATTGATCAAATTTGAATTCAATTAAAGTTTCCATAAATAGTTTCGGATAATTATAATAAATATAATTGGTAAACTTCGTAAAATGTGTAAGATAATCAGTCTTGTGCCCCAGATGCCAGCCCAGGGACTATGATATATGAGCATCATTCACACCAACCATGTCGGGAATCGAATCCGAGACCTCTTGCGTAGGCCACGAGGCGGACGTGACGATTCGCTTAATTTAAGGTTGTTTTTTCTAAGGATAAAATAAATATTTGCGTTCTTATGATTTACCCAAATATTTCAATTTTGGGCGCCATTTTCAACGAGTTGTAAATAATTTACTATTAGAAAATGGGAAATAAGTTGTGGTAGAGCGGGGTGTGAATCTCGAACCTCTGATCCTCGAGTCCGCGACACTAGCCACGGGACCACAACCCGGTTCATATATTGCTATAATTATTAATATTATAATCTGACTTCGTTGGAAATCAATTCGAGGCATCATGCTTGCTGGGAATTATGAATATATTGGCCATCTATCAGGCACGAACATTTTATCATTTGATATTTTTTACTGTCGTTTTTACACAAGCTGTTGGTTGAGATTATGTGGTTTGATTAATAGATTGTACATGGACGTTTTTCTGGGAATTCGATGGATGTATTGATTGACGACCAACTCTTGGAGTAAAGAGCCGGTTCCTATACTATGCGGTACGTCATCTCAAGTAAAAGGCTCGAAGGTCCGTAATGAATAAGAAGACCCCGCTTAGCATTAGGCAAGCAGATAATCCAGTTTATGATTTCCAATCAAGATGAATTGCAGAGCTGTGCAACATTTTAATCAATAATTTACAACCAATTTTGAAAATTTGTACGAATATTTCGAATTTAAATAGAATTGACGAATAAATTTTGAGTCCATATCTTTGTCCCATGAGTTGACATTTTTGAAATACCATTAAACCTATCAAAACTTTAACTACAAAAAATAAACAATTTGGCTGGGCTATTGCTAAAAGCAATATCTTTCAGACAATAAAATAACAGACCGGTTGAAAAAAAACCTGGATAACACTTAAATCTTCACAATTCCTTCTGAAAAATTACTTCGCCTTTCATGAGATCCAAATATTGCCGTAATGTTTACTTATTTACTTACAATATTTGAGTTTGTCCAAATGTTTGGAGACAAAAGACTGGATTTCACCCCCTCTGGAGTCATTAAGATTGACAATTTACAACAGGGACGGAGAATACCTTAAGTAAGGGAATATGGAACTCTAAGCGTTTATTTTTTAACCCCCAAAGGACTTTACATGTAGTTTATAAAAAATATTTTTCTTCGAAAATCCAATAAAAATACTAGAAACTCAAATATTATTGACAAAAAGCGGGTTGTATGATTTTAAAATAAATATCATTCAATGTTGAGTATGGACGGAATATTTAAGTAAAGGAAGGGAGCACGGAAATGGACCCACCTTCGATGCGATGAAGATGTTCTTCGATTTTGGGGCACTGGATGATAAAGATAAAATAAAATAAATATTTAACGATATACTATAGTAACTTTCACAACGTCGCGCGACCATCCTAAGAATTCTTATGTAATGTCAAAATATTGTTTTTTTTGTATTTTTTCTATTTTATATATATAAAAATATAGTTGGGTAATTTATATAGCGCCATTTTTGTGAAAATCATCTCAAGGGCGCTGTACAATCAATAAATATCCCAGTACGTTTTGCAGCTACAGAGCGCATGGATGGTTGGGATTCTAGTTCCTCGTTTTCAATTAAGATCAATCAAAAATTATAACAGATAGGAGCTAGATTACAGGACGTTTTGCAGCTACAGAGCGCATAGACAGTTAGAAATTTAGCCCTCAATTGTACATTTTAAAAATTGACAAATAAATTTAGTGTATTAATGATACTTAAAAAAATAAAATAATATGAATAATAAAAAGGAGTAAGATTACAACACGTCTTGTAGCTACTAAGCGCATAGACCATTGGAATTCTAGACCCCATTTACAAAGTTTAGGTATTTTAAAGTTGATATATGAAAGCTTGATAACCAATCATCGTGCAGCTACAAAGCGCATGGACGAGTGGAATTCTAGCAAAGTTAGAATGATATCAATAAATTTACAAAAAATAGAGCATAGTAGTAAGTCTGTCAAGTGTTCATGCCAAGAAGTAAGCAATAAAAAACTAAATAAATAAAGCACTGTATCAACTCCATTGTTTACAAAGGGAGATAGATGTCCGAAGAGAATCTTTTGTAGACAGTAGGTAGATACCGTCACCGTGTGGTCCACTGGCTGCTGGAGAATTTCTGGGTGGGTCAAGGGAAGGATAGGAAAGACAGGTACTTGGACAGGAATAATATCGATAAATGCTGTTTTACACTTAACAATTATATATTTTTTTAAAAAGAATAGCTGGTTCTTGAAGTTTGATAAAGTTATAGCAAATAAATCTACTTTTTGGTTGTCAGTGTGTTTGTTCCCGAGAGAGTCATTTCTTGGGAACAGATAATTTATGCTCTAATTTGACCTAGATAAATTAATGCATCTAATATCAATATGTTGCATCATTATTGAGCACGTTGACATATATATAATTGACCAAATCAAGAACATCAACGATATTATTTGCAACCTTTTACCTGTATAAAAGCAATTGATATTTGAATCGTGCCTCAAGATCACTATTTCTTCGTTCTTTCAATTGTATTCGGTTTAATAGGTTTAAAAGGTTTCCAATCGCTGTAATTGACCATTAGTAGCGTAATGTAGTCGTAACATCTGTTTTTATACTAAACTGGTATTTATTTGTGATTACTTTCACGGCATATACAAGTGCTTACATTATGTAGGTACATCAAGTATGTAGCAGGGTTGATGTTTTATTAAGTAAAAGGGTGTTTCTTATTATTTTTATATTTTCAAAAATTTATTTTTCTTATCATATACACGGGTTTTTAGGGCCAGACCGCGAAACTTCAGAGGAACATTTCTCACAGTAAGCTTCAATAAAATTTCAATAATTATTTTCCAAAAAGTCATTAAAAAAAAAACGTTATCTCAAAATTTAGTAAATCCTTAATTTCTCGGACAAACAGTCCCTTCACAAACCCCTACCCCTCTCCTACCCAGCCGCTTCCCTTGTCCGCGTCTGGTGCGTATCGTTTCGTTGGAGAATAATTTACTCCATTTTGGGGCCAAAAAAAAATTTTAATGACTAGAAAATTTTTATTAGAATTTTTTTAAAGCCATGAGAAATGTTCCTCTAAATTTCGCGGTTTGGCCCTGAAAAACCGTGTATATTTTCGGAAATTACAATAATATAAAGAAGCTTTATACCAATATTATGTATCTTTATTGGGTGATACCGTGTATGTTGGATTTGATCCGACGTTTCGGCTACCATTGCAGGAGCCATCTTCCAACATACACGGTATCACCCAATAAAGATACATAATATTGATAACAGTGACCGTGAAAACCTTCGCACCTATTTAAGCTTTATACCGTCTAACAAGAGTAAGTAACCCTGTTGTAAGACAGTAAAACGGTATTTATTTTACTATCCAAAAACAAATTATTTACGCCGCCATCTGTGGTGAATTGGTTAAGTCGCTTGACTCGCGCACGATTTCGGGTTCGATTCCCGGTAATAATACAAAAATCAAATGTGATTTGTCTCATGCCTGTCAGAGTTTTATGTGTGCATCGGCACTTGAATATAAGAAAAATGTTAACTTAAAATTTGTTCTAATTATTTAATGGTAATAAATTGTACATAAAAGCGAAAACTGAAATCTTTAGTTTTAGAAATAAAAGAAAACTATTTTTTTTATCTTTGAAGCACTTAACTTGTATATTTTGTAAATAACCCCGAAGAAGGCAATGTTTTGCCGAAAGTAGTTTAAAAATAATTCAATTTAAAAATAAAGTTGTTAAAAAAAACAAAGTGATTTTATTTTAATCTTTTAAAAAGCATTTAAAATCGCACCTGTTCGAAAATGCTTTTTTTGTGGTATTTTTCTTATATTCTAGGTCAAAAACCAAAATTTTATTGGTTCCTTAATAATTTTCGTATTTGATTTATTATCTTAAAATTGTTTTTAAAAATTGCTTACATATTTGTGTTAATGTACAATGTACATATTGTACATGATTGGTCGAAAATTAATCATATTTTAGCTTAAAAAAACTATAATATGTATTTTCTAACGGAAACACCCGTAACGATGGTGTAATGGTTTTATAATATATTTTTAAAATTGCAACAACCTGTTAACAAATGTTTTTAACACACATAATGTATAATATCTTCTTTGTTATTTTATAAATCAATTAATTATTTAAAAATTTTACGAGTACGTTAATTTTAAATGCGCATTAAAGAATTATAAACCAAAGTATATTTGCATCATCAAGGGTTTTTGAATATTTTTTAATGATTGCACAAAAACTGTAAAATAACAAATCCAATATATTTTACATATAAAAAAGGAACAAAAACTTTGCTTGCCGTCAGCGTCAGCAGTTTTGTCTTCAGGACCTGACACTGGCTCATCTTTCGTTCATCCTGATAGCTTACAATACAGGTTTAGAAATATTTCTGGCATTTATTATTCAATTTAATACCACCAAAATAAATGGCCAATCACCTATCAATTTAAGTATGTATAATTAAAATCCTGTTGTTCAATCACAAATAACTATCGACGTGATAACAATTTCTCACCATGGTTGTTTATCGTATTCACATATCGTTTTGTCGTTTATACTGAAAACTTTATATTAAATGTCAAAATATTTACGTTTTGTGATGTATAATCTTGCTGCGTAATCATATATTTCAATTTCACCGGTGTAAATATGGAAAATATTCCAAAACTGCTATTTTTATTCATTTACTTATTATTTATCATGCTATTTATTGCATTTAGCCGGCGATTAACAAGCCAAATGTCAAGAAAAACAGTCGCCATAATAGTTGTAATTTAATTTTCACTTTGTTGTTTTAGGTACTTCTTACTATTTAGCAAATGTAATATATTGTATTATTTTTTATAGTAAACGCCGATTTTTCGCCAGTGAACTGTATTTATTTACGAGGAAAACAAAAAACAAACCGACATCAGCGTTGACTTAGAGATTACACACGCGTTAACTTATGACTGCGATAACTTAAGCATGTTCATTATTGTTCATTGTGATCGCTCAAATGCTTTGCATGTTTTTAAGCACGTCGATAGTTATTTGTGAATGAGCTACTGAGCGCGTTATATTTTGTAAGCTTGGATTTTGTAATGATAATTTTTAGCACAGTAAAAACGAGCATGCAATATATTGAAATCTTCATATAAATTGCTATAAATTTCGCGCTAGTAAAAATATCGTTAAAATCAAATGTTTTTATTGATTTTTCTTTCAAAATCGATTTGTGATATTCTCAATTCAATGCAATAGGAGGATGTGGTTTTTAAAATTAATTTGTTATTGTGCATTTATGATAAAATTTGCCATTGTTTATTTTAGATCTCAATATGTCCTCACTGTGAAGATGAAATTGCCAACAAAATCTTTTTATAATGCAAATTTTTATATTTTTTGTCAGGTTTTTCTAAATTTTAATCATTTGACCTCCGCGTTTTCTTCTACCATTTTTGTTTCTGAGAATAATAAACTATAAACAAACAAACAAACAAACAAACGAACCGTCACGCCGTTTCCCCGTAAGGGTAGGTAGAGAGGATAGAACGCCACAACACTATCTCTGCATACAGATCTCGCTTCATCTATATACCTATCAATTTATTTTGAAAAGTTTTCTTTTTTATTTTTTTTTGTTTAAAATCGCGCACAAACAAATTGTAATATGTATTTTAAATTATTAAATAAACGCTGCTCTGCAGCACTGAAACAGAAAAAACGACACGCAGTTGGCTTCACATCATTTTGACGTCACACGTCATGCCCGCCGAGTGCGCTTCTAACACACATTACCTACAGGTATAGGGCGGTAAAGTAATATGTGCTGTTTGTCCCCTAGGGCGCGAAACGTCTCATTTTTAGGTAATTCAACATACGGTTTGTTATTTAAGAAAAATATAAATATTTTTGCGGTCTTATGATACTCAAATATTTCAGTTTTGGGATATTTTCAACGTGTCGTAAATAACTTACTATTATAAAAAAATAAATAAAACAACTTTGTTTTTAACCACTAATTTTTGGTTTTAACCAAAAATTTTTTTAACCAAAAATTAGTGGTTAAAAACAAATTTGTTATATTTATTTTATAATGAATAACTACAAAGTTAGTGCTTCAAATATAAACTTTATAACTCACTATTAATTTTTTAAATTTATTTATTCATTCAAAATTACACGCGTTTAAATATAGGTGAACTTATTAAGGCTTTTTAGGCTGTGCCCGTGTCAAGCCATAATAAATAACAATAAAAAATACACATTAAAATTATTAGATTCAAATATAATGACATGTGATGCAATATAATAACAATCCAATCAATTTGCGGTAGAGTGGGGTTCGAACCTCGGACCCCTGATCTGTGGGTTGGAAACACTAGCCACGGGACTAAAAGTAGAAAATTTATCGGACGTCACACGGAAAAAATAATAATGCGGTTACTTAGGTCATTTTATTATTTAAAAACAGTAATAATAAAAAAACGTGAAACCCTATTATATCATTCGATATTGATGAACATTTTTACTAATACAATGTTACTTATTTTTTGTTACAGGTAAATACAATTTTTCAATGCTAAATAGTCTACTACAGATTCGAAAAACCTTCTGCTGCTTTATGTAAGTTGTTTTTATTTTGTATTGTACTCCAAACCTAGGCGAAATTAATATTTATTTGTAAGTTTAGTATTTTTGCAGGTGTCATAATAATTTGTCATAATTAATTCAACAAATGGAAGAATTGAAGAAATATGGATGTTTAAACATAGGCAAAATGGTGAATGTTACACAGTGTGTAAACTGGCCACTTAAACCAGCCAATGACAGGTCATAAGCCCTGTAAATGCCTAGACTTCCATATTCCCTTATTCAAAGTATGCTCCATCCCCGTTGTAATTTGTTAATCTTAATGACTCCCGAGGGGGTGCAATCCAGTCTTTTGTCTACAAATATTTGGACAAACTCAAATATTGTAATTATCCAATTGTACTTCTTTTTTTACCAGGTAGTTAATTCAACAATGTTTAAGTATGTCCAAATGCTCGCAGACTGGCTGGATATTCCTCCCTAGGGAGTTATTCATATTTTTTTTTTCGACGGAGAGGGGAGGAAATCCAGCCAGTCGGCAAGCATTTGGACATACTCAAACATTAGAGAATTATTATTTTATTTTTATGGCAATTTTTCTCGAATAGACCAAAATATAATATATATATTATTATTTTTTTTTGTTTTTTGCAATAAACATAATGATAAAACAGAGTATTAAAAAAAAAGCATAATTACATATCAATGAAGTACGTATTAATAGAAAAATAGTAATCAAAAAAATCCCACTAAGGCATGGCCTGTTCGTGGGTATACAAGAAAATGTTAATGAATTTTCGCTCCTATAATTAATAATGGACAGTTATAATATTTTTGTATAAGATAAAAAAGAAAAAATAAATATTCTGTAAAAGATAATATGTAATTTTTTTTATAGTAATTAAAAAAGGAAATAAAAAGTATTTTAAAAAAACACTAAAATATTCCTTATTATTAAAGGGCAACAAAATAAATCATGGAAAAAAAAGAGTTCAAAGCTTTTGTTTGAATCCAGGATAGTGCATATTTTTTAAAAGAAGGAAAATTTTGAAAGTTTGGAATCAATGAAATATTATCAGTAAAAAAAGAATTAAAACATTTTTGGGCCCATAAAATATGCATGTCTCTGTGCGAGCCTCGTTTTACAATGTGGTATTTCTAACACACGATTCTTTTTTTGACTTGATCTATTTGAATTACTTGTAAATAAATTTTGATTCTTAGATATATATTTTAAACATTGAAAACAATAGATTTGTCTTAGATCTAAAAGTTTAGCTTCTCGGAACAATTGGAAAGAGGGAAAAGTGCGATTTTTGTGAAGCATTATTTTTAATATAAATTTTTAAACAGTTTCTAATGGTAATAATAAAACATATTTGCTGTTTACAAGAATGTGTTATCTTTTTATATGACTTTTAATCAGTTCGTTCCGGTGTGTTTCTTCACGATTTCACTATCTCTTCATTCCCTTTTCTGACTACAGCACGATTCTCTCTAACATTTATAACACCGAGTCCTCAGGTTGCATTATTGCGATGCTCTCACATGCGGCACTAACATCCTAACGGCATTCCTTCTGCTTGTTGATTTGCTCATCTGATCAAAATTCACACACAAGTCCATTGCATTATTCAAATGTCGTCGTCGAAACAGTCACAAGGAGAAAACCAGTGAAAGCTCAAAATTATTACACCGTACTTGGAATTTCAACTAAGTTTGGATTTATTCATTAGTAAATATTATTACACATTGTATTGGCTACAATTTTCAACCGTCTCTTTGTACTTGAAGTGAACAACGAATAAAATTAATATCAAGAATTCAATCGCATATTTACAATAACAGCACAACATTATACGTGTTGTTCAGATGTTTATTGAAATTAATTAATTTATTTATACATCAAAGGTTCAAAGAACTTTTTACAAAAAATAATAATTTACAGAAATAATCACAGCAGTGCACAATAAACATGTAGTACATAGTATGAAATAATAGAATAATTAAAACTAAAAAAATTAGTGAAGATATAATACAAAAAGTAAAAAAGAAACATAACATCAAAAAAATAAAAACAAAAAGTGGCACATAAAAACAAAGTAATTTTATTTTAATATACTAAATAATAACGTTCCACAAAGTAATTGCTTCAAACATAAAAAATATTTTCCTTTTGTAAAATGAACAATGGAAATAAAAAGTATAGTCAGGAACAAAACATATTTAAGAAAAAAGTAAGAATTTATATACATAATTCTTATTTATGTAGTAAACACTGTTTATATTTTTTCCTTTTATATGTTTATGTTTATAGTACACATAACAAAATATAACTTTTCTTATTACTATAACTTATCTTATTTTTTGTTTTGTATACCTTTTTGAGAAAAGAACCTAAATTATACTGCTATCGTATTTGTTACAATCAGTATTGTGTAAAGTTTCCGCAAACCAAATGTTGTAAATTTTCCATTGAAAACTAACTTAATAATGGCATTCAATAAAAAAATATAAAAGCGCCATCTATGAATAATTAATAATCCATTCAACAAATTTTGTGACTCATATTTTGATCGAATTCCACCAAATAAAATCATCAACTAATTTAAAACCACCAAATTTATTTTGCAATGTCTTGTATAGCCAGATGAATGATAAAAAATAACAAATCGGGTCACGTTTTTCATCCTTCTCCGAGATTCGGATGCACGACCCTCACGATTTGACTTTACAAACCCGCCAACTTGAAATCGTAAATAAAAATACATATTTTCTTTGTTTTGTTTTATCTAAACCATACACGATTTGAAGATTTTATTAATTTTAGTACCTTCACTGGCGCAAAAAAAGTTTTTATTTTTTTAATAACGAGATAAACTCATTAAAAAAAATAATTAAATATATATATTTGGACCCCTGTATTTAGTAGCCTTAACGTGTCATGTACAAGGCTAAGGTACTCGGAAAAAATATTTTTTTTTATCTTGGAAATGGGATGTTTGATCACTGATTTTGGTTTATTATATTTATGAGTCCAATCACCATTGTTGCAAAGTCTTAAAACAATGGCGCTTGATAACTACTTTTTAAACCATAAGGATATTCCATCTTTTATGCATTCTGCTTCAAGATTATGGCGTTGTAAAGTGAAAAATTGGCACTAAAATAACAGATGTTCGATACTGTAAAGAAATATCATTGCATGGACAATAGTCATCATTCCTTAATTTAAACCTATATAGGTAACTTCTCATAGCTCCGTGTCCAGTAAAGATTTGGGTCGTTTCGAAAGTACTTTGGTGATGACAACGGAAGTTTGCTGCATCAGCCAGCGTTGGGAAAAACATTTTAGTGATTTTCCCCGTAGACGAAGCGCGGTAATGATCCTCCTAACGCTGCTGCGTATTTTGTTTTAAACAGCGTTAAGCAAAGCCAAAGGGAAATTCTGAGAAGAAAGGTGGCGTTCTTTTACAAGTTGCGGCTCTTGCTCGTTCATCCGCTCTCTTATTTCCTACGATACCAGCATGTCCTCTTATCCAGCATATTTGAATAATCATTCCTTTGATTTTTAGATGCATAATTTTACTCTGAATATCTACAATGAATGGATTTACCGACCGGGTATCAGTTATAGCTTGAACGCCCGAACGACAATCTTTTTTTTAATAACCATTCAAAAGATTCTCGTATTGCGATAAATTCATTACTAGCTACGCGAATTCCATTTTTTCCGGTTTCAAATAAAATACTTTTCTACCCTGTATTTACAAATTCTGAGTCCAAACGGTTAAAGAATATAGTTATGTGTGTGAAGTAGAACCAGATCCCTGGACTAGTGTTTTTACATCTATGGTTATCTCGAGTCGTTAAAAAGTGAATCGTGAGACTGACTACCTTACCTTCTTTGTTTTTTGAGTAACAACACAGTATGATGAGAAACATGGAATCAGGTTATGATTTAAGAAGGATACAAGAGGAAGATCTAGGAAAGAAAACGTGTAAAAAATTCAAGGATGTTAGGCAACTGCTGTGGTGAGGTTGTATCGTGAGATTTGCATGTTAGTGGCCTGACAAAGAGACGTGTACGTCTCGTAACCTATAGATATAGAAAAGTCGATAATTGGTAATATACAAATATTACATTTATGGAAATACTTGGCTAGAAATTATAATATTATGTAACTTTCGTTAGGTAAAATGTTAGCTATCGTATAAAATTGTACAGCGCCCCGGAGGTGACTTTTCATAAAAATTGCGCTATATAAATCAGTCAAATATCAATATTATTGAAAAATGTTTTTTTAAATATAACTTTAATGTCATTTATTTTTATTAAATTCAGTTTATTTTTAAAAGGCATACAAAATATATGTTAGGAACCTAAAAAAAAATTAACGACTGTGTATAATATTTATCTTCCGAATATTAATTTGGTAAAATATATAAAGTAAATTGTTTAAAGTAATACATATCCGGTTATTTGTAGTTTATATTTTTTCTGCAATATTTTTTTTATTGTTTCTATGTTTTTGTAGGGTAATAGAGAAATATCGCTTTTTTAAAAAACATTTTTAAGTAATAAGGGTTTAAAAAATTCTTTGAAGCAAAAATAAAAATTTTCCTCCTTTTTAGTAGAATATATATTTTTTAAATTTATTATTTTGAATACCCGCAAAAATGGTCATTGCGTTGACCACGATTCATATTTATTTTTTAACTTTGTTCCTAACCGTTTAAATTTTTATAGAACATCGTCACGAATCTCGACGTCACAGTTATCAATGCCAAACATGTCGCGTTTTTCTATTGACATATTTCTTATAATTGCTTTGTGCAAGTTTTGTATAAAAACATTTTTCCAAAATATCCTGAAAATACAATCAATTATTCTACATCTATTTCATATTTTTTATAGGTATTTGTAGGTCGGCCTCGTAGTGTAATTTTCAGCGCGGTTGCCTACCATGAAAAAGGTAATGTGGGTTCGATTCCCGACTTGGTTTATATGAAATATTTAGGTATGTAAAAGAGTGTTTTTATGCTAGAATATTTCATAGTCCCTGGACTTGTACCTTAGGCGTAAGACTGATCATATTACCTTCATGTAACAAAAATGATCAAGATACGCTGCGATTAGTGTACCAATGCAGTGCCCTATGCACCATTATATGCGGAAAGGGAATGATGATGGTGATGACTTGTAGTATGTGATATTTCCCTATTATTGAAGATTTGTTACTTTGTTTATTAGAATGAATGTGTATGAATGTAGTAAGAACGTATGCAAGATAAAGGTTTATTTAGGTACTGGTGTGTCTTGGTGTCTTAATGGATTGTATGTTTAAAAGATAGAATTAAGAATAGTCTAGATGGAGCGAAGAATCATATTTGATTTTTAAAGTAATGTATTTGCTACTTACACATACATTTGCTACTTATACATGAAATGTGGTCCCATCCTGTTCCTTTAAGATCCCAGCAGTATTTCTACACTTTAAAACGACACAACGCGGCATAGTTGAATTCAAATCGGGAGTTGTGTACTGAGTGACGTCTACAAAGAAACTAATGGTCAAAACATAAAACTACTACTTTAAGAGTAGTTTAGTCGCCTTCTGTTTGATGCGCGTAAGCGGTTTCTGGACTATTCTTAATTTTATGGTTAAATTATTATACTCTACAAAAAAAGGGTTCTAAGTTTATATAATATTTATATATTTACGTTTCGGGCGTTTTTTAAAAGTACGATGGAACGAATGGGGACGATGAGGTTGATATTGAAAATACCTTTCGTGTGTAGGTGCCAACTTGTTGCTCTGGGGCTTGAATCTTGTATGAAATGTGGAATCAACAATTCATACAGATAGGATTAGCATTCGATCCCTGAAATAAACAAGAAAAGGTTTCCCGATTGCGCGCAATATGGCCAGTTGGCCACACTCTACTTATTTATTTACTAAAAGCCGATTATGGCCCATGGGATTGTGAAAGAGTCAACTTGTCGGTTTTAAAAATCTAGTTTAGCTTTTAGTTCAAACCAGCAAATAAGCAATTTACCTTAAAATAATAGAAAATATTCAAAACCAATTTATAAAGTAATTATAAAACGAAACCGGTATTTCTTATGCATCAACTCTCACTGCCTCCACCTACCATAAAATCACTTCTCTACAATACCGCAGAGTGTGTGCGGACCAACTACTACTACTACTACTACCATCACGCCATTTCGCTGTAGGGGTAGGCAGAGAGAATGGACCGCCACACACGTCTATCCTGGCATACATTTCTAGCTTCTTCCACATTTATACATCTTATCATACATGCCCTTCGGTTCTGTTTGCTTTTGACATGACCAGACTTAAGATTATGGTTTATCTTTCTCACGTTACCGTTCATTTTCGCCATATATAGATACTTGTTTTACCATTCTTTCGTTGTCCATTCGTTCTACGTGATCAAACCATCTCAGTGACCCTTTCTTAATCTTATCAATTATACTTAACTCAGATTTACACTCTCGATTGATTTCATCATTCGTAACCCTATCATACATCGATTCCCCCCACATTCGTCTAAGAGATCGCATTTCAACCGCGTTCGCTCGGCTTTCATCCTTCCTCTGACAGTTCCATGTTTCACTTCCATACATTAGTGTTAGGACTAAAACTCCGTTGTGCACCAACTACTGCTTTACAAAATTATGACAGGAATAGTTGACTGTACAGAACTACTTAGTTCAATAACAACACATGTGCCAGCCAGGATTTGTAGACGGTACCACCTGTTTCATGAACCAATAAGTAACACATCGTATGTTAAAAATGCTTTTTTTCGTAGGACTTTTTCGGTGTACAATACAAAATTTAAAGATACACAAACATCACTTTTGTCAGATTTAAAATTTACTCTAAAAATGCATTATGTAACTTAGTAGACATTATAATCATAAATATGTACATCTCCCTTCACCTCCCTATCCTCTCTTCAAGCATCCTTGTCATAATCCAACCCAATTTACAATAACTTACTGTTCGTAAAAAAATATAAAAAAATCTTTTATCATTAAAAAATATTTACGAGTTCATGAAAATAACATTTTTATATGTATAAACTTATATGTATTTATTTAATATGTAATATATTTTCTTTACTTTGTATACTTTGCGGAAATCTGTTATTAGTTTATACACTATATCTGTTTGTTTACTATAAATATGTATGGAGAACTGTTGGTTTCACAAATAAAATAAAATAAGCTAAATATCAGTTCAAAGGTAGAACTGGGTAAGCGATATTTACTTTCTACATATTTTCTATATTAATCATCATTCCCTTTCCGCACCTAATGGTGCATAGGGCACTGCTTTGGTGCACCGATCACAGCGAATCTTAATGAGTTTTGTTACATGAAGATAAGGTGATCAGGCTTACGCTTCAGGTACCAGTCCAGGAAATATGAAATATTCTGGTGTGAAAACACCCCTTTTAATAAATATTTCACATCAACCATGTCGGGAAGCGAACGCGAGACCTCTTGCATGGCAGGCAAACGCGCTGACCATTACACCACGGGGCCAACAATTTAAAAGCCGTTCAATACTATACTGAGATTTATTAATAGAAAGCCGGGTAAAAAAATTTACTACCCTGGCAATACTAACAAAATGTCTACCTTGTTTTATTGAACAAGCTGACAGACGGTAAAATAATCTAATTCTTTAATAATATTATTTGTAATCGCTACTTACAAATGAAATGTGATCCCACCGTATTTCCTTTTGATCCCGGCCGACATTTCCTATGTATTCTATATTCAATGTATTTAAAGTACAGTAGTACCTAAATCACGTTGTGTTATTATTGGAAAATAGATATCACGTCGTTTTAGATTTTCCCTGAAAAAAATGATAACTCGATTTCTGAGTTGACGATAATTTTGTAGCTTTTTGTTTTTATATATTTTTTTTAATTTATTGAAATCTACAGTCATTTACAAAATGACACGGTTATAATATAATAGATACTTTATACTAGACTAAAAATGATTTCAAACTTATAATTTACAATGTACATAATGTGTCCATATTACAGGAGAATCGGAATTGAAAAATTAAAAAAAATAATTGTTTCTGAATAGTTTAGGTATATGCCATTGTAAATTTAAGATATTAAGAAAAAAAAATACTATTTCATTTACCTAACATAAATACCTTTAACTATTGCCCGTATGCTGTCGCTAATTTCCTTTTTGAATTTATTCATATTCAAGTTGAATATATCGCTCGCGCTGGCTAATTAATTATTTAATGTCAAGACCTTCATTTTAAATCGAACAGTGATTTGAGTCTATTCTTACTAATATTTATTTTAAGCCTTTGAGACGTTCGTATTGAAAATTAATACAAAAGAGTAATTATTGATGATTATTTAGTAAAAATCGGGCAATTATTGACCGATTAAAAAAAAAGTGTAAGTTTTATAAAGTTATATAGCCATTTAAGTTTGCAATAGATTTTAAAATTTTATTTTCTATTATTTTCATATTCATCTATGTATTCATGTATCACTAGATTTTATTTAAAAATCATTAATGTGTTTCGTAAAATATAAATACGGTTACTTTTTAAATCGCTTAATTTACTAATAATAAAACTCTTTGGATTTCATTTGTCATTGTTTTTATTAATTTAGAATTCAATTTAATGTATTTCATAATTCATATCTAACCTTCATAACCATGTACCTCACACATCAAAAGTCCAGTTAAAAAATATTGTAGATTTAACTGCGCTTTTTCAAAATTTCTTGTTTAAAAGTTACAATTATAATCGGTCAAAAATAACTATCCGGAATTACGATTCGTGTCGAAATCAAGTATTTGAGGAAACTCGGTTATTCAAGATCAGAAAATTTATCATGACTTATGATGAACAATCAAAACAATCGGATGTCAACTCAATAGATTATAAAAGCAATCGATTAATATGGTTATACAATGATTCGAATCCATCATTGGCATCGGTTGTTCGCTTAACAATTCCGTTCTATTAAATAATTTATTAAGCCATCGTATCAAAATTCTTACCTCGTAATAGAAAAGTGTCCTATTCACCGTTACATAAGCCACCAGAAAGATAGCATTATTGTTCCTTATTCACTTTCTAGAGACCATTTTCAAAGTCGCATGTGACTTAATTTGCATTTCATGTCAAGTGGTATAAGTCAACATTGCGCAATCGTAATTATGGCTTGAAACAACATTCCTTAAATTACTTTTATTGCCATTATCCACGTCGTAGTGACTTATAATTCTCCAGTGATTTAACGGTCACAAAAAGTCCCAACACCTCCATGTCGTGTCAGGTAATTTTATTATTTCTTTCATTATCGAAGAACAGAGTTCCTCACATTTAAATAACAGCATTTTTTATGTGTAACGTATTTATTCAGATAGTTGTACAAAAATAATCACCAGTGTAATGCCCATTTTTTTCTGTGTGATAAGAATACACCGCTCTGCAATAATATCATTGACACTTTGCATCAGTCGGTGTGGATATGAAAAATCAAATTTAATTACTCGTATCTGCCCAATCGGGCGAAACAGCTTTCTCGAGAAAAAGACCACCTTTAATCATATCGCTCGACATAGATTATTATTAAGGTATGTCCAACTTTCTTAAATATTTTTTTACTACCCCGACGCTTACCGCATCGTCCATTTTAGAATCTGACGTCATGATCGACTTCGATCATTCTGCATGAGCCGCGTAATTAGGGGATAGACGTTTCTAGGTGCTCGGCAATCCGTTCAACCAATTATCGGCGTTGTCTCGTGCATTTACAAGTGCCACTTTCCTCGGAGAAAGCATTCGACATAACCTTAAGTGATCTCCGACGATTGCTTATAATAATTATTGCTAGCCGGATAGTATTTATCACCGAGAATGCATTTGCTAACGAGAGAAGACTCACTGACGTCTAACTTCTCTACCGCTTACAGCTCTAAAATCAGGATCGTGAGTTAGAGAGAGCTCGGAACAAGATATATTAGATTATCGACTGAATCCCAGCGCTTAGTGTTAGATTTAGAGCATTTTTTAAAATTATTTATTGTTCAGAAAAACTTACTTAGGTTTATTTCATGATAATAAAATATTGTTCTTAGGTAAATGCGGTACCAGGAATGTTTCAAAATGTGTTTCACTTTAGTCTTAAAACTCCGTATGGTTATTAATTTATTAACTATAAAAACTATAATTAGAAATTAAACACTGATTTGAGTCTACTGAACACTTTATTTTATTTTTACAAATATAAACATATAAAAATAAAAACTTCGTGACGATTGTTTCGCCTTATTAAGGCATTTTCAAACGAATATCAGTTTTTAAATGTCAAAGTTTTAATTTTTATATGTTTATATTTGTAAAAATAAAATAAAGTGTTTCATTTATTTATTTCATTTATTTCATTTATTTATTCAGATATTTAGAACATTACAGAAAAAAGACCCAATTTATTCTAAATCCAATGATAGATCACAAATTACAGTAGATAGTTATGTTATTAAAATAATATAACATAATGTAAAAAGAAAAATTAAAAGTTAGAAAGTGCTTTCCTAAGGGAAGGCCCACTGTCGTGAAATATGTCGACATCCGAGGCGATGCGATTAAGTAGCAAGATTGCTCTACCAACCGGCATAACCATTGGCAGGTTGGTTCTGCATCGCGGTAGGTAAAACAATCGATGCTGTCTTTGTCGAAGATAGTTATCAGGTACGAACAGACCTACATCCATCAGAATTTCTGAGTTATGTATGCGACCACCGATCACCTGGAAAAAGTGAAAAAACACCCAAATGAACGTCCCTCCTCCTCCATAATGACTGATAGCCTAGCATTCCCAGTAAAAAGTCGGTTGGGAAGAGTCAAGGATAATATCCACACTCTTTTAGGTACAGATAGCGCAGAAATTTTTTCTGCACTCTCTCCACCATCAAAGAGTATCGAGTCTCATGTGGCGACCAAATAATGGAACTAAACTCCAGACGACTTCTTACCAAGGATTAAACAATGTCCTCATAATCTGAGTGTAAGAAAAGATCTTGGCATTTCTAAGAACAAAACCAAGCATTTTAAGGGAGTCATTACATAGATTAACCATATGAAGATAAAAATATAACTGAGCATCAAACAACACCCCGAGATCTCTGAACGTCAAAGCCCTTTCAAGCCTTACTCCGTCCATGAGATAGCGATAGTATATTGTTTTGGATGCTCTTGTGTATGCCATTACAAAACATTTGGAAACATTGAAGAATAATTTGTTTTGTTTGCTCCATTGAATTATATTTCAAATGTCACACTGAAGTTTAATACAATCTGAAGAAGTCAGTATTTCACAAAAAATTTTTAGGTCGTCAGCAAATAAGAGAAAATTACAAAATTTTATGACTTTACCAATATCATTTATAAAGATTAAAAATAACATTGGTCCCAAATTAGATCCTTGAGGAACCCCTGTAGAGTTACTAAATGTTTCAGATTGATACAGTCCAATGTTCAGTACACTCAAATTAGTGTTTGATTTCTAATTATAAGTTTAAATATGGAGTTCTACAAAATAAACACCAAATCAATAAATTAACTTAAATTCCTGCGACAGGTCATTTTACACTTTCTGTCCGTTGTTTAGCAGTCGAGATTGCCCTATTTTTATTTTTGCTGTCAGTATATGATAATGATATGACGTACGAGTTATTTTTCTATTTTTTTTTTTTAAGCCAATCAACAGGCTTAAAAAGCCCCAATAGATTGGCATTAATGAGTAGTACTTAATCTAAACATTCTTAAAATCTACTTAAATTAACAAAGTGTATAATTGTATAATTAACAAAAGGTATGGTATATATAGCATAATCTAGGCGGAAATGGCAAGTGTGACATCACGAGTCAGAAGAGACAACACCACTTGCTTCTTAAATGCCTGCCCTTGCTGTAGGAATACGTCGACAATATCGTTTAGTGAGATTTCGTTCACTGTTCTGAGGATCCTTGGTAGAGGGGAAAAGATTCCGATGTTAGTTTTATAATTTTCCACGGCAAAGACAGGATTGGTACTTGGTACTCTGCGATAATTTGTAGTTTCAATTTTAAAATTCCATTTCATATTCATAATAAGGCTGGTAACTTACAGTGAAGAACATACTCAATGTACTTTTCGTATATTACGGATCATAAGACGCACTTTTTTGCTCTGAAAATTTAACCAAAAATTGGGATGCGTCTTATGATCCGATGCGTCTTATCGTCCAAAACATTTTTTTCTTCCAATAATTGATTCATAAATTTTGAGGTGCGTCTTATGTTCCGATGCGTCTTATTGTCCGCAAAATACGGTTATTGTTTTACGAGCATTTTGTGTTAGGAAGTGGAAGTTGTGCCAAAAAAGGTATGTAAAAAAAAAAAAGAAATAATTTTTTAAATAAAAACACTTTTAACGTTTTTCACCATTAATTGTTTACATATTACAACAGAGATTAAGAAAAATTTAGAGAAAGCAATATAGAAGTCTAGACATCTACAGGGCTTATGACCTGTCATTGGCTGGTTTAAGTGGCCACTTTACACATTGTGTAACATTCACCATTCTTCCCATATTTGAACATCTATATTCCTTCAATTCTTTCATCTGTTGATGTTTAGTCGCCACTCAAACCAGCCAATGACAGGTCATAAGCCCTGTAGGTGCCTACACTTCTATATTACCTTATCCAAATTGTTCTTCGTCTCTGTTGTAACATGTTAATATTTACAGCTCCGTAGGAAGTTGAATCCAGTCCTTGTCTACAAAAATTTGGACAAACTCAAAATATTGTTGGATAATTTTTAATTTAATTTCCTACCGATTGCGGAGCAAAAGGTGCTCCATTATCGAAGCAAAATTATTAAAAATGAATAAACATTATGTTGTCTAAAACTAAATGTTGTTATTTAATTTTTTTTTAAACAATGAATAACTTCAAAGTGTATTAACTTAATAAAAAATGTTGAATTGTTGTTGCATTTTCGTAAATATGGGCAAAGTGAGTTGTTTTACCCACTTTTTTCCAGTAATTCATTTTGTCCACAAACTTTTTTTATGCTACTGGACCCTTAATTGTTTTGTCACTTGCGAAATTATATTTTCTTAATTAAAGTAATTAAAATATTATGACTTTGCAGTTTCATACAAATCAAAGTATTAAGAAAGAATTGAACGATTGTTCAGTTTTGGCTGGATGCTGAAAGCTTGGTTTCCTATCCACGGGGCAGTGTTGTTTAGCATTCGATTCGTGCATTAGCCATCAGCCACGTTACAGATTTGCTTTGTGGAGTCTCAATAGGATGATTGCTCCCAATGGGCTCAAAGGCATAAAGGATGTTTCCCCTTCAATAACTACTCAACACATTGACAATGGTATTATTGAGCGCGGAAACGTTTATTTGGATGATGACCTTTCAATACTATTTCTGTTGATTAAGTATGCACCAATTTAAATTAGGTTTTTACATTTAGGTACTGTACGTAAAAGTAATAATGGGTTTTTTAATGTTTCACGCACCATTTGAGTCTTGCATAACATTTCATATTTACATATATTTGAATCCCAATAAAATTATGCTTTTCCGTTTCATCTTTCTTAGATGGGCGGACTTAACAGTATCACTGCATTTTTGTTTATTTTATGATTTATATGAGAAAACAGAAAACTTGTACGACTACTTAAAACATAAATTAACTACTTCGTGCTTATAAAACCAAAGTTTAAGTATTTTTAGTGGCACAAATAGTACAAGGTATATATAATATAAGGTTATATAGAAGTCTAGGCATCTACAGGGCTTATGACCTGTCATTAGCTGGTTTAAGTGGCTACTTTACACACTGTGTAACATTCACCATTCTGCCTATATTTTAACATCTGTTTTCTTTCAATTGTTTCATCTGTTCATGTTTGGAAAGTTAAAGAGCTGAAACATTTATTAATGCGGGTGAGATTCATCTAATGTATTTTTACATATTTTTTATATATTATTAACTATGGTTAGGCCGTTTAAAAATGTGTCACAGAGTAAATAAATTCCTATACCTGTCTCCTTTTCTCTCGCCAACTTGAATCTTGTCCCTTTCGCACCTAGGGTCAGTGTCCGATTAAACTTCGACTACATACTCGTAAATCGCCAAATATATTTCGGTAGACCGCATCGCGTACAAATAAAAATACAATAATTAATAAAGTTAACTAAATTAATGTGACAAAGAAAATACCATCAGTGTGGAGTTTTTGCTGCGGCTTTCCAGAGGAACCGAAAATCTACAAAAGCTCAGTTCATCCCAACTCCTTTCCTATTTATTCCAATTTTGCGCTGTGACATAAATAAATTTATAAACCTACTGTCGAGAACCAGCTTACGCATCGCCAAACTATGATTAATAATAAAAACAATTTGACCTCACTGGGTTACCCGTGCCGAGGACACTCAATAATATACTTTTTTTAAATATTTTTGGTGAATTATTTCACCAATTTTTTTTTCAATTTCTATACTTCTTCATGGACCAGGTGGAATTATTAACATTTTTAATTTAATTAACAGCTCCCTAGGGATTCGAATTCAGTCCTTGTCTACAAAAATTTGGACAAACTTTAAATATTGTTGAAATTATTGTACAATGTTTGAGTATGTCCAAATGCTTGCAGACTGGCTGGATTTTCTCCCTAGGGAGTTTTTCATATTTAAATTTATTTCAACAGAGAGGGAAAACGTTTTTGAGAAAGGAATATGGAAGTCTAGGCATTTACAGGGCTTATGTGCCATTAAAAGTCAACAGATGGAAGAGTTGAGGAAATGTGGATGTTCAAACATGGGCAAAATGGTGAATGTTACACAGTGTGTAAAATGGCCACTTAAACCAGCCAATGATAGGTCATAAGCCCTGTAAATGCCTAGACTTCCATATTCCCTTCTCAAAAACGTTTTCCCTCTCTGTTGAAATAAATTTAGAAATTATTGTAGATATATAAAATAAAAAATAATTTAATATTCACTCTCTCCCAGATGCCTTCCGAATACTGCGTGAAAATATCAACCGCACGTCGGACTGATCAAACCTAACTAAAATCGACAAAATTGAGAATTTGTTTTCCCGATTTACCTAGCCCAAATCTGAATCGATTTTATTTTTTTAAGAATCAGAAATATGTTTTCTGTGTCGGCAAGGTTTTTTTTTTAGAAAGAGTTATCATATTTGCATTCCGTACGTACGAAGATGACCGTTAAAAAATAAGCGCTTTAAATGGATTTCGGATGGTTCTAGTTCCTATAAAATACAATTTAAACAAATAAACGATAATAACACACTAAAAATACATTATGAGGGCCAAAGGGCTGAAATTTATAGGTGTCTGAGATCTCAATTACCCGAAGCTCGAATGACCGATTAACACGTAAAAGCCGGCAATAGCCAACTGTTACTATTTTTTATTTTATTTTCTTTTATTCAGGAAACATACAGTACAGTTACAAAGTTTAATATTTTACACAATTAGACTTAATTCTAATGGACCAGTGAAGTTTCCATATTAAAAAGCAATTATATGTTAGGTTAATTATGAAAGTATAAAAAAGAGATGGAAAAAGAAAACATAAATGAAAGTTGTTTCAAAGTTAAAATTTAAGTGAAAAAAAGATATTTTAAGGTTTGTAGTTTGTAGTGAGTATTTACAAATGGAAATAATATTAAAAATGAAGACAATTTGTAAGAGTAATTAAAAATTAAGAATGGAAATAAAGAATGAAAAGCATGCTCAGATGTAAAAATAAAATAAAATAGTAAAAACATTTTTTTTAAAAAAGGAAAAACATAAACACATATTTATTTTAAGGGATTCAAAGAAACGATGAGAAGAATCTTTAAGTGAAATATAAGACAGTAAATTTAGGTAAATTTAAAAAACATCTTCAAAATTAATGACACATTATAGCAAGAGCAGCAATATATTGATTTTATTAACATATATAATGATTACCTGCTGGTAACGAATTATTTTAATAGTAGCTGCATGTATCGAAAACATTAATTTCTTCTGCCTAAATATTGTTTTAATATTAATTAAATGGCAGTTTATCGTTAGTCACAATTAAAGAAAATTTCATTTTAATATTTTTGTATAATTATCAATACGTAATATGCGTACCTTCTTTTGCTGAATTCCACACTTATCAAATCTCTTCATGTTAGTTCACTCTAGGCTTGTACTGTCAGAGGTCACTATGAGTATATATGCCTAGACGTATTGAATCACCTGATAAATCATTCATTGATCTCTTGCTAAAATACCTAACCCTTCTGTTTGTATGGATTCTCCTAAAGTCGTGCTATTATGTTGCTGACTTTATTATGTTGTAATAACTGCTAATCATTATTATTTCAAGGTAAGTAATTATTCAAATCGTAGCCTCTTTGAATTATAAATATCATATCTTAATTAAAATATATTTTAACATTTTACAACAGAGATGAAGAACATTTAAGAGAAGGTAATATGGAAGTCTAGGCATCTACAGGGCTTATGGCTGGTTTAAGTGGCCACTTTACACACTGTGTAACATTCACCATTCCGCCTATATTTGAACATCTATATTCCTTCAATTCCTTCATCTGTTGATGTTTGTGAAGTTAAAGAGCTGAAACCTTTATTTATGCGGGTACCTTTAGTATGTAGGTAAAATAATTCAATTAGATGAATCTCACCCGGAAACTGGAAATCAAAATGAGTTAACAGACTACTACGATAGCAAAATAGAATATTGAAATCAGTATGTAACCTCCCTTATCTAACATCAACTAAAGAACTAAAAAAAACAAAGAAATGAAATGGATTTTTTTCACCTAGAATCTTAAAAATTTATTCGTAATTTAGCTTCTGATGTAATTGTAGACAAAGAACTAAAACTCGAAAAAAATATGATAAACACATACGCAATAAACAACACACGCACATATATATATATATATATATATATATATATATATATGTATAGTTGGATAATTTGTGTAGTGCCATTTTTGTGAAAATCACCTCAAGGGCGCTGTACAATTAATAAATATCCCAGTACGTCTTGCAGCTACAGAACGCATGGACGGTTGGGATTCTAGTTCCTCGTTTTCAATTAAGATCAATAAAAAAATATAACAGATAGAAGCTAGATTACAGGACGTCTTGCAGCTACAGAGCGCATAGACAGTTAGAAATTTAACCCCCATTTACACATTTTGAAAAATTGACAAATAAATTTAGTGTAAAAAAAATAAAAATAATATGAATAATAAAAAGGAGTAAGATTACAACCCGTCTTGCAGCTACTAAGCGCATAGACAATTGGAATTCTGGACCCCCTTTACAAAATTTAGGTAAGTTAAAGTTGATATATGAAAGCTAGATAACCAATCATCGTGCAGCTACAAAGCGCATGGACGAGAGGAATTCCAGCAAAGTTAAAACAATATTAATAAATTTATAAAAAATAGAGTATAGTAGTAAATTGGTCAAGTGTTCATGCCAAGAAGTAAGCAACAAAAAACTAAATAAATCAAACACTGTTTCAATTCCATGGTTAACAAAGGGAGATAGATGTCCGAAGAGAAGCTTTTGTAGACAGTAGGTAGATACCGTCCTCATATGGCCCGCTGGCTGGTAGATATTTTCTGGAAACGCACGTGTGTAGTACTATTATGCCTTTTGTTCCAATGACTTGGTGTCCATTTTGGTCCGTATTATTTCGTTTTATGAGACGCAACATTCATGTTCAAATTCACTTTTTTACATGAATATTACACAAACGCGTGTATGAGCGCTTTGATTCATCATTTTGTATATTATTAGAAGGCAGATATTTAAAATATTATGTATTCATCAATAAATGTGTATAAATGTGTATGTCTGTATGTATATGTATCAAAATGAATATACGAATAAGTTTATATATTGTTTGTCTGTGCTCTATATTAATTTGTCAACTATTATAATATATTAAAATGTAATTGCCTAGCTTGGAACGGGGTATGTACCCTTGTTAGCTGGGCAAAGTGAACATGGAATTGTATTTTGATAAAGAGTGTAAATAAATAAATAAAATAAATATATAAATACATACGAGAATATCAGAATCAGGGACTGAAATTATACAATAAACTGCCAGACAAAACCAATCAAAAGACCCGTTTCAAATATTTTAAAAACATTATCATCAACGACAGATTATGAATTATTATATATGAAAAATTATTTTGTTAAATGAACATTATAATCCGTAAGGGTGAACAAATTAATTTCTTTAATTTATAAACCCTTACGGAATAAAACCTTCAATGAAAATATTCAATGAATTTCTAACACCTGTTATCAACCCGGATCTAATGATATGTTTTCTTTATATTTATTTGTCTTTGGTTATTTTTATTGTTTTATTTCTAGTTTAATGATACTGTATATAATACCTGGTCGGTACATTGGAAGGCGAGAACTATTTACGGGGACCCGTCACAATAGATCTTCACAGGTCGTAGTGACGTCAGGAGCTTGCATAGCACTGACCCCCCACCACTCAGAATAAGACAATAATAATACTGTATATAATTGTATTTTTCTTAATAATGTACGTTTGAAATGAACTCAGTCTGTTCATCGAAATAATAAAATAAAAAAACAAAAAAAAAATTATGAAAGTCTTAAGCGAATAAGATTTATGTTTTTATACAAATCAGGTTGTAATTAATTAGCGATTGATTGGGTTTTGATAAATTATAATGAATTGTCGCCTTATTCAAATTATGCAAACCTGAAGCATTTTAGTTTTGACACCTGTCTCGTTAGTAATTATTGGCTTAATCGGAAGTTAGGTACTCAGTTTAAAGTAACGAAAGTGGTTCAATTTACGCCCATTCGCAGTTTTTTATGCCATTCAGCCAACTTACTCTAATCAGTTACATTTTTTAAACCGCAAACCCGGTACGAGCCGAAGTATAAGTTTCTCTTTCAATCTTCCCAGCGTAATTGGACCTGTAGTTTAATTTAAAACCGCGATATTATTTTTTCTCTCTGGCAAAAAATGCACTTCTCATTTTTTATGTTAAAATTGATTTATTCAAAACTAGTTCGTTTTATTTTTAATATAAAAAACATGCTAGTAATAAAACGGTCATTTAACGAATTGACAATGTAATTAATTTGACAAAATGTTTCGATTACTTTGTTGAATATTATGTTAAATTTTAGTATCGTTTTTTTTAATTAGCTCAATAAAATGACTCCTCTTTTGTCTACAAACATTTGGACAACCTCATTTTTTTTTATAAAACCTACTGATCCAAGATTAAGTTTAAAAAAATGAAAATTATTTTCAAATGTTGCCTAGTATGTGAAATAATTCGATCAGATGAATCTCTTCACAAAAATAAAGGTTTCAGCTCTTTATTTTTTCCTCAATATTTTTTTTGTTTATTTGTGTTAGTTTTTCACTTACTTTTGTAAATATATCGTATTGAAAAAATAACGAATTTTCATGTTGCAACTCCCTGATGCTACAAATTTTAAAAAAAACAAGATAAATATATATGATCGTTTTCAAGCTTTACATAACATAATCCAAAAAGAAAAAGTTTAAAACTCTACTAAATCTATGTTCAGGGATCAAAGGGTTAAAGCAACTTCCGTCACAAAATTTTAATTGTCCTATTATAAATACGAATTAAATCTTCAATTATTTTAATTATGCATGGCACGTTAATCCATAACAAACGTAAACCATTAGGTACTAGGTACTAAATAAATATTTTTTGAGGTTTCTGATCATTTATGTTGGGACTATTTCGATAGGTAAATTATGAAATGTTGTGGGATTGGTAAGTCATATTTGACTCACCTTGAAATTAAATAATGTTTAAGGCAAAATAATAATTACACACCGATCGAGCTTGGGTTAACATCTGCCCATTAATTTTGTTCCCACAAGTCATTTAGCAATCAAAGTCACGCAATGGTCAAAGCAATTTGACTCTAGTGATTTCTGCGCTGTTACAATAGATTATATTATTGTATACAAATATAAATCGTCTTAAACACATCAAAACTATTTTTTCTTCAAACCCAGATTTTTAGTCAATTGACTCGTCTTTTTACAGGTATCTCTTCAGATAACCAGTCATCGTTTACAATTACTTGTAAATTAGCGTTGGATACTTTTAATCAAATTGGCATATCTGGAGTCTATACATGCTCGATACATTGCTTCAAGTACTGTCCAGACTTTGAGTATATCATAATATCATAGTAGCATATTACCGATAAAGAAAGCCTAGAAATTTTCAAACAAACGTTAGCAAATCCGAACAAATCCGAAATCCGTAAGAGTAAAAATAAAAAGTCATTATAAAACATGTGTTATCGATCGATATGTACACACTTCTGTTTTTAATTTTGGTATTCCGGTTTTGTATTTATTTTTTATCTTATAATTGCGATATCAAATACTTATTTTTTGCTTTTTTGCATTTTTCTAAATATTATTTGAAAACATAAATTATATGTTATAACTTGAAAAAAACTGTAGCAAACATGAACACAATACGAGAATATCAGAAAAATATCATATACAATCTTTTAAAACGAGAAAAGGACAATCAAGACTAATAAACCATGGACTGAAATTATACAATAAACTACCAGACAAAACTAACTAAATACTCAGACAACCTTTACAAAAAATGTTAAAAATATTATTATTAACAGTAGAATGTGAATTTTAAAAGTGAACCTATTTTGTTAAATCTATGTAACCCGTAAGGGTTTATCAATGAAATTTAAATAATAAAAAAATAAAAAAAATAAAATGTATTTTTTTCGCTCCATATATTTAAGTTAGTAGTAATTATTATTATACAACTATGTAGTGTTAGCATTTGTTTTCATGTAAAGGATCTTTACCGACAAGCCATATAAATTGGCTCTGTGAGTCCTATAAAAAAAATGGTTTTTAAATGTTTTTAAAAATGTCATATTGGATGTAAATAAAAAAATAAAAAAAAACTTTATAATTATAAAAATTCTCATAAAAATATGAGTGAAAAAGTTTCTCTATTACTCCGATGATTTATATTTTAATTTTATGTATTCTTTATTCAATACAATATACGTGTTATTCAAGTATTAAAACATATTGTTTGTCCCGATAAACTTTTAATAAATAGTTTGTCATCGGGTGCTCAGACATTTTTTTTCCTTCTATTTGAAAATTTATTTATTTACCCTTACGGATTATTTTATTCATTAGTTTGAATTTGGATTGAAATAAGTACAGAGTACAGACATAACATAATATCGTCCACTTATAAAATAATGATCATATTATATTTATTTTATTTTTGGTGCTCTGAAAATGAAAAAAAAATCTACAAGGCCAGGTTACATAGTTTAAAGTATTTTTAAAAAGTATAAAAGGATATTTTTTTTAAAAATTAGATAAAATACCAGTACATTTGGATTTTTAAACATTAGAAGGGGACTCGTAAATGCAACCAAGATAAGATTGGACCAGTCTCGAAGATGTCGCGAAAGCGATAAAACCGGTCACTTGATACTCTAAATTTGTGAATTAAAGTATCACTCGTCGTTTGTTACTATAGTAAATTACAATTAACTTCGATCAAGAATTTTCACTTACAAACTTAAACGTTTTATATAACTTCTAAATCAACGAAATACAACAGAGATGAAGATAATTTTAAAGAAGGGAATATAGAAGTCCTGGCATTTACAGGGCTTTTGACCTCTCATTGGCTGGTTTAATTGGCCACTTTACACACTGTGTAACATTCACCATTCTGCCTATATTTATACATCTTTATTCCTTCGATTCTTCCATATGCCATGACTTCGATATTACCTTATTTAAAATGCTCTTAATCTCTGTTGTATTATGTTGATATTAACGGCTCCCTGGAGGGTTGAATCCTGTCCTTGTCTACAGGGGTTTGGACAAACTCAAAACATTATTTATAACTTCTTAAGACTAAAAAATACGTGGTGTTTAAATTTATTTATGAATATTATACTTTAATGTGATTTTAAACACGTTTATAAATGTACTTTATTTTAATGATATAATTTATTTTAAAAGCCGCTATTGAATAAATTGACATCTTTGTGCGCAGTAATAGCTGTAATCATTTACCAATAAATATTATTACGCACAATCACTGACGCATAATAAAAAGGCACGTTATTTCTATACTTACAAAAACTTACATATATCAGGTATTACGTTGTCCTCAACTATTTGAAAAAAAGAGAGATCACATCAAGACACACATACAATTATTTATGTAACGAAGAGTTTTCTAAGTTCATATCTATGTATGTAAACTATTGTCATAGATACGACTCTTGCGTGTAACTGATAGCATTTTTAATATCGAACTTAAAAAATATTATTTACTGCCTAATTTTTCTATAAATGGGCTTTTTTTACTAATGAAATGATTAGTTATGTCTCTAAGTGGATTTTTTAAATTTATTTTTATTTAATAATGTAATTCAACAAATATACCTACTATAAAACATGCAGTTTGAAGGTATTTGTCGATACAATTTCAGCTGCATATACAGGGTGTTCTTTAAACCCTGTCACATCCGAAACCACGATGATCAGTATGAGAAAGAAGACATATTGGCACATTGAAATATTTTTTTAGAACGACTAAAATCTTAAAAATAAAATATAGAAAAAACAAATGGTTGCTTACTTCTGCAGGGGAGAAGCGAGGGAGGCGCGGCCATGCGGTTCAGATTCCCCTCTACCCCCTCCTCATTTCTCCCGTGCAGAAGTTAGCAATTGTTTGTTTTTTTTTCTATATTTTTTTTTTAAGCTTTTATTCGTTCTATAAAAATATTTTAAAGTGCCAATGTGTCTTCTTGCTCATACTGATCATCGTGGTTTCAGATGTGACAGGGTTTAACGAACACCCTGTATATATTCAATAATTATAGAATTACACAAAATAGACAGAATTACACTTGTTGTTTTTTTTATTTATTTTTTATTCAGTATACAATAAAATGAACAATAGAAGATGAAGACTACAGTTCTGTGCGTGAAATATCATAGAACCAGAACCCTGGACGATTGTTTTTGTCCGGATGGATTCTCTCAGGTAAAAATTCTGAATAAAGAAACTGAGTGGACGTAATACTATACGAACATCTATACGTTTTTTAAGTACACATGTATTTTTAGAGAAAATAATAAATGAAGTTCTTACGTTACTAAACTCCTATTCACTCAACTGTAAAATAGTTATTTAGTTTAAGCCCATATAGCCCCTTTCTGTATGAACGGCAATTTATTTTAACCGGGTATGTAATTTATAACCCAAAAAAGGTTTTAGCTTTCAAATTGTAAACAAGGATTGTTTAAGAATAGTTAAGTTGTTTCTCTGAGTTGTATTTTCGTATATTTAATTTGATTAATGAGACGGGTTAGGGTCCCATGAATAGTGTTGCGGACTACGGATTAGTAAGTTCGAGGTTTAATGCCCGCTCAGTACTCTTCTTCTTCTTCTCTGTTTATTTATTTATTTACAGTTCTATGAACCTTTTACATAATTACAATAAAACCAGTGAAATAAAAATATAACAAAAAATAACATAATGTTAAAAAAAAGAACAAAAACATCAAGAAAAATACACAATGGTAAACAGTATTTATTTATAAAAAATAAATATTACATCTGTAACAAATGTAAATATTTACCTTTATAAAAGAAAGGTAAATAAAAGAAAACAGCAGTTTTTAAAAAAGAGGAAGAGAATATTTTTTCAAATCCACTAATTTTATTAGATTCCCCATGGTATTAAATATGTTTACTTATGTATGTAATGAATTTATTCAAAAAATAAATCAAATATTAAAGTAGGATCTGTAATGTTTTTTTCATTAAAATAAAGTGGACTTCAGATTTTTTTTCAACCTAAATAAATATGTGTATGACGAAAGTGGACATAGGTATTTTATTCACGTATAAAATATCATATTGCGATAATTTCTGCATTTTTAACTTCAAAATGGCAAAAGGTGGCGCCCGCGTTTTATCTTCTGAGGTACAGATATTATTATATATTTTTAGTTACAATGACATGAAGCTATTCTTTATGTTTTTGGGATTATGCTTAAATCATTTATTCCTAAAATCGGACAAGTACACCTGCCTTTTTATATGGGGAAATCCGTTTTCTTTGATGTTCTTCGAATATTTGATTTCGTATTACAATATCAACCTTGAACAAAAACATCATCGCGAATGCTTCATAATATTTTTATTTCCTTTGCGCTATTTTATTAGTAAATTTTTCAAATCAATTAACATGTTTCATTTTTCTATTTACATAATGATGCGTCATGTAATTTTTGGATGATGCTGAATATTATTATGACATCAATTATGTCATTTATGCTTATTTTTTCACAAAATAAACACAATCACGCCGTTTTGTCCCATATATCTGTCTTTTTTTTACAATATACATAAGAGGTAAAACAGAGTATTAAAATTAGTTTAATAACATAGCAATGAAATATATATTAACTTTAAGAATAGTAAACGAAAAAATTCCACAACGGCATGGCCTGTTTGTGGGTATACAAGAAATATTTGTGGATTTTTTGCTTCTATAATAAATAGACAGGTATAACATTTTTGTATTTAATAAGAATGAGAAAAGAAAATATTATGTACAAGGTACTGTAAAAGGCACATTTTTATTTTATAGTAAAATATTATATTATATATAAGTAGTTTATTAAAAAGGGAAATGAAATATATAAAAATACATAAAAATATTCCTTATTATTTATTTATTTTATTTGACACTTTATATACATATACAATAAATATACATATTAGGGCGGGCATATTGCCTTAAGGCAATTTCTTCCTACTTACCCAAACCGTTCAGTTTGAGAAAATTATAAATACATGGACATATTGAATCTTACAATTTTATACAAAAATTAAAAGCAAAGATTAACTAAAATAAATATATATATATAAAAAAAAAAAATAACACTACACTATGAAGAGAGGAGAGGGGATGGGAAGGAAAGAACAAGGATAAAGGAACAATTTAAATATTCAGATAGTGACATTTCAATCTTGACTTAAATGTAAATAATGAAGGGGCGTCTCTAACATTAGTGGGCAGATTATTCCACAATCGAGCGGCTACTACTGTGAAAGAGGAGGCAAAAAAATTAGAGCGATGACAGGGTATTAAAAGGGTTCTCTCGTTACTAGAACGAAGAGATAGTCCGTGTTGTGAAAGAGGTTGGATGAGCTCTCTCAGATAAACAGGCGAAGTGGGATTATTTAAAATATTGTGAAGAAGTGATGGAATGTGAATGTTTCTTCTATGCCTGATACTGAGCCAGTGTAGTTGCGTGCGATACTCGGTTATGTGGTCAAATTTGCGAAGATTAAAGATATAACGAATACAAATATTCTGCAATCGTTCTAACTTATCAAGCAATTCAGAGTTAGCATCTGGATAACATACATCCGCGTAGTCAAGGAGTGGAAGAAGTAAGCTCTGGACTAATGTTTTTGAAGGGCAACAAAATAATATACACAATCTGCATACATACCGCGCTTCCTCTACATTCATACATCTTCCCATGCACGCACGCCGATTATTTATATTCGTGCCATGTCTTTCTCGGTCTTGGTCGTTTTCTGCATCCATCAACATTCGCATCGTAGATTCTTTTAGCCGTTCTCTCGCTGTCCATTCGCTCTACATGTCCGAACCAACGCAGCGCCCTTTTCTTGATTCTGTCGATAATGCTTGTCTCAGCCGTTCATAGTTCACGGATTTTTACTCTGTACTCTTTTTCATGCGGGGTTTCTCATTTTCTTTTTGGACAAATGCCGACGGTTTATGGATCTCCCTAGTTGCTGAAGATGTTGCTATTTTTTCTGTTATTTTACGTTTCTATGCGCCTGTTATCGTTTTTTTTATAAGAAAAATACCAATATTCATTAGCTTTTACTTAAATACTTTAACAATAAATAAATACGAATTAATTGTTTTTCTCAATACAACTGACCCGATTTTTTAAATCTATTGGTAATATAATTGTACGCGCCTTTTGTTCTACCGATTCTCCATTGTTACGCGTTTTAGAAGATGACACACAACTTTCCCGCTCTGATCCCAGGAACTAACTATAACTAATACTAATGGAGGGGGGTATAATTTACATGATGGCATGTTTAGATAAGTTTAGCGCTCGACGGACAGTGTTGGAATAACAAAAAAACTCAAATCGTCACGATATTGTCCTATATCACGTATATCATTGTCTTATTATTTTAATTTTCTACTGAATATGCTGTATAATTTTGAGGTTATTTTTTGAAAAAATAAATCTTGTATAATTTTTTGTTTTTTTTTATTTTTATAAATCTTGGGTAATATTTAAAAAAAAAAAATATATCAAGCCAATAATGTTAGTATTATAAATGTTTGTATAAGGCAGATTTGCCGTTTATGTTAATAAAATAAATAAAATTACCAACATTACCTAGCATAACTCTTTTTTTTTCCACAAATATTTAACAAAAAAGTCTTAAATAAAGTCCTGCTGAATTTTAATCACACAACTCGGGTTGTGGTCCCGTGGCTAGTGTCTCGGACTCACAGACCAAAGGTCCACAGTTCGAATCCCACGCTACCCCAACTTGATTCCATTTTCTAAAAGTGAGTTATTTGAAAATGGCCCTCAAAATTAAATATTTGGGTAAATCATAAGAACCCAAATATTTCTTTTTTCTCTAAAAAACTCGTCAGCAGTATTTTATATATTGCTTCGATTTTTTAAACTTAACCTACATTAATCATATTTTTACTTGAAAAACATAACATATTAAACCGTATTCTATTACATTAGAACAGCTAGCCCTTCCTTACTAGTAAATATTGTGTTGTAATCATGTACCGATTTGTGTTTATACTCGGAGTGCGACGCACGCTGACAAATTAAGTTCTTGCAAAGTAGAGCCCTAACTGATAATTTATTTATAGATTTAAGCATTAGTGATATTTAAATATTGTGTCTCTGGCGATATACATCTTTATGTAGTAGCAATTTGATCATAGAATTTTGCAAAGTTTTAATAAAATTAATATTAGTTTCACTTGATAACCCCCAGGAAGTTATAGCTTATCGTATAATTGATTCTGAGTTGTTTTACCTATGTCAGCTGGAACGAGAAGGAATTTATTTTTATTTATTGCTATATTTTATCTTAAAATTAAACACATCTAATACATACAGCGCTGCTGAGAATCAGTCTTTATGACTTGTTTGGCAGTGCCAATGTACTAAATATATAGTATATAAGTATTATTGTATTGTTCATGTATATTATATAATAATGAATAGAATAAATAGATTATATTACCTATTGCTTATGCTTTAAAAAGATATCATACTTGGCCAACTTTCAACCGAAATACGTTATATGAAAACCTTCGCCCGTGGTGTTAGTAATGCGCCTACGCTAAATATAACAATGGTTGATCTAGTTGCACTTTAAAGGTGGCTTCCCTCCGGGCTATGCAGATGAGCAGAGTAGGAATTGCAGAGGGGAAGAGGGGGATCGAGGTAGAGGTCTCAAGGCCGTTCCGCGTCCCCACAAACCACTTTCATATTTTCGGAACAAGAACACACACACACACTCGCACATTCATATTCGTTGTACCGGCATAATTACACGCTCACCTGCACTGGTACACGGTGGCGAAAAATATTTTTACGCTGCATTACATATTTCGTCTAAAAATCATGTAATGTCTTATTTATTTATTATCATGTCATACTTATACAAAAATGTTTACATTTATACGAAATTGCTTAGACTGTCTAACTAGGGTTATTTAACCCGTTCTAAGACAGTATTAAAAAAAAAAAACAGTAATCTATACATAGAAAAAGTCGGCCTTGTGGTGTAATGTGTAATGTAATGACATGTTTCATTTATTTTTTTTTTTCTAATAGTGTTTTCACACTAGAATATTTCACAGTCCCTGGACTGGTACCTGAAGTGTAAGGCTAATCATCTTACCTTCATGCAACAAAAATAATCAAGATACGCTGCGGTTGGTTACAAATGCAGTGCCCTATGCACCATTAGGTGTAGAAAAGTAATTATGATGATACATAGGAAAATAAAAAACTAAGAAGACATACAAAAATATTGTGCAAAACATAGTAAAAAGCATATTAAAAAACATAGTAAAATTAGAAGTAAAAACAAAACACATAGTAAGATACACAGTAAAAGACATGGTAAAATATATATATTTATATGTATGTACAGCAAAAAACATAGTAGAATACGTAGTTAAAACAAAAAACATTTTAAAATTATAACAAAAAAAGTATGTGTATGTATACTAAAAATCACAGTAAAAACAGAGTAAAAAGTAATGATGATCTCCAAAAATTCAATCAATAAAATAGTAAATACATAAATACATATAATAATGATTCAAATAAGAGCTCTATACTCAAATTTCCCTTTTCAGGATTCGTACCAGGGAGTATCCATCGAGTCGAAAACGCTTATTCAGGGTTCTGGTTCGTTTTCCCACACTAAACTGTAATCTTAATCCACCGGGGCACTGATATATCATTTTCCACAGGTCGTATTTACTCTGGTTGAAAATCGCAAGTGCAAACCGAAACCGCCCGTTACATACATGTTTGCAGTTAAACTAAAAACCAAACCAAAAAATTGGAACGCTTTTGTTCTAGGTAATAGAGGTAAAGGGCTTCTCTAGCGAATTATTACTCTGAGATGCCAACTTATATTTACAATTATTTTGATAAGTATAGACTAAGTAAAATAGATTGTCTCATTTGCCCAAACCAATATTAAATCACCTGTTCCATAAACGTATATTTTATGTTAAGTTTTTGTTCTTTTATTGTGCGTTTTACAATATAAATAGTATAGGTACACATAAATTATTTATTTACTTAAAACTTTAAGTACAAAGAATAAGTACTTTGGCGGACTTATTGGTAAAATCAATATCTTTCAGCCAATCAAAAAACAGACTGGTCAAAAGAAGAGAAGTCAAAATGTTGTACTAAAAACCATAAATATAAATATATTTTAAGATACATACATATGTTAAAATAAAGTATTTTTAAAAAACCTAATGAATTAAAAATAACAGCTGTTTTTTTTGGGAGATAAGGCTTTCACATATTAACATTAATAAAATTTTATAAAAAGTACATTTTGCTACACGTATTAAATGATGAGGAAAATGTGCGATCAGATAATGAATTTCAATTTTTAAAAAAGGGATAAAAAAAATATATTTTAGAAAAAAAAAGCAGTTAAAATTCAAGGAGTTCAGGATTCTGGGATATATAATGATGTTTCAGGCGTTTCTTGAAAGTGGCTGGAGAAGGTGCATCTTTTATATGAAGGGGTAGCTCATTCCAAAGTCTAGCGGCATGGACGGAAAAGGATTAGCTGAAAAATGATATACTATGTCGAGGAATGGAAAGTGTTGGAAATGCGAAGCGAAAGACAGGTCAGAAAGGTAAATGAAATTCTCAGCAATTTATTTTGTACATTAATACTTACTTACTTAGCGTGTCCGGTTGGATTATATCCTGCCACTTCAATATGCGGCGACAGATATCGCCTTGTCGTTTGCCACAATTAGGTCCCCTGGAGTGCAGCCTTCCTCCATGAGCGGGCATGTCAAAAGATGGCTGTCGTCCTGGGTCACACAATATATCATCACCAGAGAGGTACCCCCACCTTTGGAGATTTTTTTACATCGTATAACACCCACCCGTAGTCTATTGAGGGCGATCCATAGAGAGTATGGTAGGTGTTCACCTCCTTGGATACCCTCATTTGGATCCATCCACGGTCTTGCTCCAAGATTCTGTTGCCATAGTTCTTCCGCTGTTGTGAGGATTCAACAGGGGAGGCGGCTTTGATAAAACTGTTTCTAGATCTCAGACGCGAGGCCGTCGGTTGATGTTGGTGTAAAATATGACTAGGAACGTATGTTTGTTTGTACCTCTCTGCTTTTGCGGCTGTCCTTCGAATGTGTGGTGGAGCAATTCCGATGATTGGGTATATTTTATCAGTCGGTGTTGGCTTGAGGCATCCTAGTACTATATGTGCCATTTCATTAGCTGCTATGTCCACCTGTTTGGAGTGGGCAGATTTTTTCCACACCGGGCACGCATACTCCTCAGTTGATATGCATAAGCCTTGCGCCAAAGTTCTAAGTACTGATGGCGTTGCACCCCATGTGGTCCCCTTGAGTTTACGTATGATATTATTTCTTGCACATACCCTTTGCTTAGTTTGCAAACAGTGCTCCCATTCATTCTAAGTTCAGCTCTCCAGCAGCCTCCCTATTCCTCAGGTGGAATGCAGAAAGTTATGTTTTTCTTATATTTGGTTTCAGGTTATTTGCCATATAGTAGTCTCCAAGTATCTACAGGGATTTAGACAAATTTTTCTCAACCATCTGGAATGTGTTCTCCTGGGCAGCCACGGCTGGGTCATTGGCATAAATGAACTGCTTGGTACATTAATGAAATATAAACATAAATACGTAATGTTTCAAACTGTCTTAACATTTTGTTATATATTAAGTTATTGTATATTCTCACATATTAAGTGTCCTCAGCATGTGAAACCACAGTGAGGTCACATTATTTTTATTATTGTTTATGAGCTAGAAACTAGCTTAAATATATTTCTCTTCAAGACCGTCGAAATAAATCCGATCTAGTCCTATTTAAAATTCTCAACTAACTCGATAAAATTAAATATCTCAACTAGAAATCTCAGCCAAAACTTACTTTGTCATACCGATAACCATAGAACTAACTTTGGTTTACATTCCCCTCTGCCCAGAATACTCAGGTCTGCTAACAAACATACCAGTCTTGATTTCTTTGATAACAAGTTGTCTTCTTTCAAACGATCGCTGAATCAAATTCAATTATAAACACCTCTCTCCCGCTTCCACTCCCACAAAGTCTACTATATACCATTATGTATTCCTTCTTTTCCTTATAATAATTTTCTACGTATAAATATGTCCTTAAAAATGCCCACTGGGCGTATATATAAATAAATCATGTGAAAAAAATGAGTAAATAAATAAATTTATAAATCCACATTATTTAATTAAATCAAACTTTTTTTAAATAAGCAAGTTTTGTTTAATTTTTTGCATTTTAATTGCACGTAGACTTTTCTTCATTCGATACCGGGTACTACGAAAGTGATCGCAATCTCTTTAGTATATAATGTTCTCCGTGCACCCATTTGTCGTTATTTTTTTTTCTGTTTTCGTTTAGCGGCTGCTACTTTTGTTTTTGTTTGTTTCAATTTGGATTCACCGGAGGAGCCGAGCCGGTTCTATAAATTATAAAGTGATAAGTGTGAATAAATTATAATAATTTGGTCATCAATTTATGGCTCCGTTTTCTCGGTACCATTTATTAAGAATTGATTTATTGACAACCATAATAATTTAATGATGAATTCGACATTATTTTTATTAATGTGCCTTTAATTTTATTATTTTATAGTCTCGCGATTAAATATTTTAATTTTATAATATTTCAATAAAGTTTTATTCATTTTCTCTTTAGAAAACTGTCTAACTATGCAAAAATAGCTAAATTTATGTTAATTAATGATTAACATAACTTATTATTATTAGTCTTTTTTTATTGAAAGCAATATTCAAGTTTGTTGATTACTTTTTTTAAAAATAAAAATTAGTATTAGCGTTCTTTTTGTTTACCCAATTACTAAAAATTCTGGGGCCATTTGGCGACTAGTTGTAAAAACTCATTATTAGAAAACGGGAACCAAGTTGAGGTAGAGTGGGAGTGAACCTTGGAACTCTGATTCGTGAGTCTACGACTCTAGCCACGGGATCATTAGTCGGTTCTAATTATCGATGGGCGTTTCGGTTATTTGAAAGGAGTAGTCGTAACAGTTACCGTTCCACAAATTAAAATATTTCTAAGTAACAGATTTTAAGAAAAATCTGGTATGAGTAACTGTTGAAACAGTGTTTTAAAAATAAACTAAACTAGTCAGGATACGTGAAACGGTTTCTTAATAATAGTTTATTCTCGAAGCAGTTTAATTTGTGAATTTATAATATTCTGACCACTGAGGTATAATTGAATAGAGGTAATGCTTCGTAGAACGAAATTTTGAAGTTCCGAAAAATGAGCGTTGTCATTGCCGTACAAAACGCGTAGAAGAGTAGAAAGACTGACTGTCTAAGTCAGTCAACTGTGCATTCAGAGCATGTCACGCCTTTTTACGCTGCTCCACGTTTTCGGACTATAATTTAGGTTCCGGAACTTAGGGTGGTTGGAACACAAGACGGGTGCTTAGGGCTGCATCTAGTGTATACATGTATAGCAATGATCTTTACCAGTTTTTTTTTTGACAGTAAAAGTTTAATTTTTGTGTTTAACTGTTTCAGCTGTTTTAGCTGTATGAGAAGAACAACTGTTTTTAAATAACTTGAGCCTTTTTTAACCACCTCCTGTTCTATTAGATTTAACGAATCATGTGCGAATCACGTTTGACTAGTTATGTTCATCCAAACACTAGAAAAATGGTTTATCATGCTTTTGCACAGTCTTCTCTTTCTTATGGAATAATTGGATGGGGAGGAGCCTATAATAATCATACTAAGCCTTTAGAAACCGTACAAAAACTAATTATCGAAATTATACTTCACAAAAATTCAACTTTTTCCTCCAACCAATTATTTCAGGAAGCTGAATTTTCGAAGCTACGAAAAATATATTACCAGCAATGTCCAAAATATGTTTTTATGCGCCAACATTTAATTCATAAAATTTTTAATAGATCTAGTCAAAGATCTAATAGTTTACTTGAAATATCTTATTGTATATCCAGACTCGGGCAAAGACACTCATTTTTCATAGCTCCAAAACTGTTCAGTGCATTTCCTATGGAAAGTATGATAGATATTAATTGAATATACTTCGATTTAAATTTTTGTTGAAATTACGGAAAGAAAAACGGATTAAAATATCTTATTTTTTAATGAATAGAATATATTTTTGCTATAATTTTCTAATTTTTAGTGACTAAAAAAATGTGTTCTAATATCAGTACTCATTTTTAACTTGTTGACTTCTATTGTTAAAAATAAACTGTATACCCACACACATGCCATGCTTTTGTGTGATTTTTTTTGTGTTATTGTAATGGTTTTTTTTTGTATTTGTAACTAAAGTATACCTATTGTAAAATGCAAAAAAGAAATAAAAATAATATTAATGTGTTTTCCTTATTATTTTTATTTATCATTTAACTTTCTGTATCTAACGTTGTAAAAGGCACTGCATTTACACATAAATCTTTATGTATCTCAGTAAAATTGTTCAAATTTCTAAATCTGCAATGAAAAAATGCTACAGTGCCAAATACTGCTAACCATCATACAATACGGTGAGGCAAAAAATAATAGAAAATATTACAATGCATCTTTTATTTTTGAAAATATAATCTCATTTTCTAAGTAAAAAAACCCTGTGCTTTATCTTTTGTATAAATACTCACATCTTCATTAATAACAATTCATTTTTTATCCAGTTAGCATTGTCATCCTGACATTTTGAAAATTTGTTCCACTTAGTTGTGCCAGATTAAGCGAATGCCCCCGACTACTCTCGCTAGCGCCGAATGCAATAAAGTGTTAAGTCATTATGGAAACAGTCATGATCATTAACTAAAGTTGACCGAAAGCGGAACTTCTTTTCACGCTTTATCAGCCATCGTCCAATACACAAATATTACAGAACTGCTTCCACCGAAATAAAGGAGAATAAAAATTAAACAGCTTAAAAATATGTCTTTGTGCTTTGAGCGGAGCAAACTCATAAGACGATTATAACGTATCCCGCTTTAAGAAACCTTTTTTCCCACTTTTTAAAATGGTTATTTAACATTTACTAATAATAACACCAACATTTAAATGTTTGGCTTAATCATGACGATACATGCTGTCTATGTAAGTTTAACAACGCGGAAGAACCATTTGTCAAAATGATCAGGGTATCAATGAGGATCTTCAGCCCTACGGGAAATTGGATACAAAAAATGTTTTCTTGCGCGGTAAAAATTAGAGCATCAAATCGTACCGCAAAGTTTCATAAAAATGTACGAAAAAAATTATAAAAATATTTTTATAAAAACGCACTACTTTGAACGACGTCACTGGTTCATATGAACCAACCAATGATATGCGAGCTGTGAAAGATATCCGGTTTGCTTACCGTAAACGAACCAATCGGGAGAACTGACAGACAAGATCTCTGAATTCACACGCGGAGTTGTTTCAGAAATACAAACTTTGAAAAATCATAGCGCCGATAATACGGATACATAATAATATTTTTTTAAAACATTTTTGGCTTAGTTTAATAAAAAAAAATTAAGACACCACCGAACTTCCTCATAACAAACACTATTTTCGTATGTGCTTATATGTATGAAAATGTGTGTATTTGTATGAAAATTTACAGAACCTTCGTTGGTAACCTGTAATTGAACATACCAGTACTAAAAGAAAATTGTCTTAATATTTTATTTTTTATGCAGAAAACTTAATTTTACTTTGCAGATAAAATTGAAGATAAATGTTAACTTCCCATTGTAATCGGGGCACAGATATTAGCTTCAATTAATATCAAAATAAGTGTACATATATAATAATTATATAAAAACTGCAACTAAAATTATTATTTTTTAAATCGTAGGAAGAAAAATAACTGAAACAAACGGATACGAACGAAATATAAAAATATTGAAATTAAGGTTATGCATAAATAATTTTGAATCGGGTTGTCTTGGTATTTTTTTTACAGGACCTCAACTCACCTGTTTTATAAGTATATGATTCATATCATTAATTGTAGTGCTTTCACACTTATAGATTACGCAGACAGGGTTGCACAGTTTAAACCCGCGCTGTGCCAGCGGGTGCCCTGCAAGACATCGAACCCTCGGACCCTCGTGTTTCGGACTCACGGCTCAAAGGTCCGTGGTTTGAATCCCACTCTACCCCAACTTGATTTCCATTCTCCAATAGTCAGTTATTTACAACTCGTTGAAAATGGCCCTCAAAATTAAATATTTGGGTAAATCATAAGAACGCAAATGATTCTTTTTCTAAAAAAAAAATAGTATTATAAAATCTGAGTTGTATGAAACTAATATAATTGAGGCACAACAATGATAGTTTTAGACAGAAATATTACTAAGGTACTTCCTTCTTTCTCAATTGTCTTATTTATATGAAACATTATTTTTTTGGTCAAGTGTAGCAATTTTTGTAAACCTAATTTTATAATCCCTCTCTTCCACTCCTCCACTCTATTTCCTCATCCCTTAACCTTCTTACGAGCTGTTTCTCATGTCTTATATAATAAATTATTTTTCTCTTTATCGTGTAAAATGTTCTCTCGTTATTTTTGTGAAAAACTTTAACTGGATGTTTGTACTATTTTTTATATTTTATATTCCTACATAACAACTGTTGTTTTTTTCTTAGTAAATAAAAAAATATAAAAAATAAAATACCAAGCAAACAAATTAAGAACCTCAAAAAACTTCTGTAAGTACGATAGTTGTCAAAATATTTTAAACTTCCTCATCTGTTTGAACACCAAATACAGTAACAATTCATAAAACATTTTCCTTAGTTGCAAAACATACAGAGATTACACAGTAACATACATTCCTCATTACTTAACACCGCTAACAAAAACATCTCCAGACCTCTTGTGTCACTGGCTGAAAGAAAATTACTAATGGTATCGCTTAAGAATGTCCAAAGAATGTATACTATCAAGAACACACCGATGTAACGAGTTTTTGCCGTCCGGATGAACTACCAAAGAAAAACTTACGTGAGAATTAAAGCTTGTCGAATCAATGGGTTTAGAAGCTTTTCACACATTAATCACAAGCATAAAAACTTATAGATTGAAGATTGAAAGTGTTTTTTTCTTGAACATTAATTATCATCAAACACACAATCAAACGTTATTGTTTATTATGTTTCAATTAGTAATTATTACATTCATTAACTACCTCAAGTAATATTTATTAATATGGTTTTCGAAACTATAATTTTCTTTCTCTTTTCATACTTTAAGATCTTTTTCGTAGATTTTTATTCCTTTTAACATTAAAAAACCTTTAAATTTATTTCAACACAGAGGAAAAACATCTTTGAGAAGGGAATATAGAAGTCTAGGCATTTACAGGGCTTATGACCTGTCATTGGCTGGTATTTTAATTATATTTTTTTTACAATAAACATAATAATAAAAAAGAGTATTAAACAAATAAATCATAATTACATATCAATGAAATACATATTAATAGAAAAATAGGAAACAAAAAAATCCCACAAAGGCATGGCCTGTTCGTGGGTATACAAGAAAATGTTAATGAATTTTTGCTCCATTAATAAATAATGGACAGTTGTCATATTTTTGTATAACATAAGAAAAAAAATGTATATGTATTTTTTTTTATAGTAATTAAAAATATTTTAAAAAAACACACAAAAATATTCCTTATTATTAAAGGACAACAAAATAAATCATAGAAAAAAATAGTTCATATCTTTAGTTTGAATCCAGGATAGTGCATGTTTTTTAAAAGAAGGAAAATTTTGAAAGTTTGGAATCAATGAAATATTATCAGTAAAAAAAGAATTAAAAATTTTTGGGCCTATAAAATATGTATGTCCTTGTGCGAGCCTCGTTTTACAATGTGTTATTTCTAACACACGATTCCTTCTTTGACTTGATCTATTTGAATTACTTGTAAATAAATTTTGGTTCTTAAATATATATTTTAAACATTAAAAAAAATATATTTGTCTTAGATCTAAAAGTTTAGCTTCTTGGAACAATTGGAAAGAGGGAAAAGTGCGATTTTTGTAATGCATTATTTTTAATATAAGTTTAAGTGGCCACTTTACACACTGCGTAACATTCACCATTCTGCCCATGTTTGAATATCCATATTTCCTCAACTCTTCCATCTGTTTCAGCTGAGATTCATCCGGCTGAACTAAATCACCTACTCACCCACGTGATAAAGGTTTCAGCTCTTTTACTTCACAAAAGTCAACTGATGGAAGAGTTGAGAAAATATGGATGTTCAAACATGGGCAGAATGGTGAATGTTACGCATTGTGTAAAGTGACTACTTAAATTAGCCAATGACAGGTCATAAGCCCGGTGAATATCTAGACTTCTATATTCCCTTCTCAAAAATGTTTTTCCTCTATGTTGAAATAATTTTAAATATGAATAACTCCCTAGAGAGGAAATCCAGCCAGTCTGCAAGCATTTGGCAAACATTGTCAAAAAACCTTGATCATTTGTTCATCGGGTACGTTAATTTTAAATGTCAATTTTACATTTGAATATCTAAAATAATTGAAACGGGCTGCGTATTTTACTACTTTTTATTTATTGAAAAAAAAAATGAAAATATGTATAAAATAACAAATGTTTTGTACATAATTAATATTAACTTTTTCACCTTTCTAATAAAGTAAAAACTCGTGCCTTGAGATGGAGTTCGTTTTACATTAATTTTTATTAGCTAAAACAGGTTCCTAAATATTGGATATTGTATTCTAAAAGATACATAATTTTCTGCCGTATGTAGTTTAGAATAGGGTGGACATAGATATACTGTAGGTATATATGCATATATCGCTAGCTCAAAGCAACAGTGAGATGAAGCCGACATTTCCGATTTTGAGATACACATGCAGATGTGTTACTAAATAAAATAAATGAATATTTTAAACGATAAAATATCGAAGTTAGATAGTAAACCTATGTGAATATCTGGTATTTATAATCTACTTCAAATAATTTAATTCAGTTAGGCCCTTTGCATACCTCAAAGTCCGATTATCTGTGAACATGTTTTTCAGATATACTCGCATCTCTTTGTTGCTTTAGGCTTGCGATATTCAGTTTTTTTTTCAGTTTTTATGATTCACTTTTCAATAAACTTCGGCTAAGCGAAAAAACAGTATCTTTATTTAATATGTATATTTTTTAAATAAAACAAATTTACAAATGTAAATTTCACGTAATAATTTTTTTTTTCTACATGAACACCTCGCTGGGCACAACCCGTGTCGAGACATTCACTTACATTATTTTTTTATGCTCCGAGTTATAAAAGTTGGTTGCACATAAATGTCAACATGCAAATTCACATACATATACCTTACAACTCCGTTCATTTGAACTCCAGTCATTCGGATTGCCAAATATCCAGATCGTTATCATTAAATACAAAATAAAAGAGAAGTTTTTAGTTTTTTATTGTGCAATTAGCTTTGCTGGACATTTTTAAATAACTCTTTGATGTGATTCCAATTCGCTGTGTTATTTCAAAAGCAATAAAATCTGTCACTCATTAATCCGTATATTTGGAGTTTTACTGCACACATAAATGATAAAATATAAGTTTGAAATACAATATTCATGTACATTTAAAAAAAGCGAAATATTATTACTTAATCAATGATAGTAAATATTTGTATGTAATTTACAAACGTTTCTTTGTGTACTGGCTTCGAGATACACATGTCTCTTCGTCAGAATAATAATTGTACTATCATGCAAATTATACTGTATACAATTACCATATTACTTACACCAATATTTATTGAAATGTTTCACCACAAAGCTTATTCCTAAAATATTAATAATATAATTTAATATTTAAATTTAACCCATATATTCCAGCAAGTAAATATATATTTAAAAATTAATAAACTGCCGATAAAACTAAACGAAACTAAAAATAAATCTCAACTTAAAAAATAATTGCCTGAATATTTAAGAAAGCTATATTAATATTTAAGCTTTTAATGATTAAAGCAAACGATTGTTAAACTTCTTTGAAATAAATCAGTAAAAAAATCACTGCATACTCCAAAATTATCGTTTTTCTTCTTCTTGCGAGGCCCTATCAGGCCCCCCCAATGTTGGCCATCACTACAGCGAAAGCAGCTCGGTCCTGCGGTACTCCGCAGCCAGGACAACTGCTTATTGGATATACTTGCCATAGTGACTCCTGGGAAAAGATGACCAGAGTGGTTTCCCGTTGCCTTCTCTGGTGGATTTTTCTGTCGAGGTTACCTTCCTTTCCCTGGTCGGTTCTGGTTTGGAGGCGCCATAAACTCGCCTGTCATCCTCTCGTTATCTGCTGTGGTGTGAGTGTGATCCGATTGTCCAGGGTTCGCGACGTGCGTGGTAGTGTTGCCGGTGGAATGCAACTGGGCGCTTGCCGCATTTATAGAATCACTCCCTCCAACAAAATGTGACTCACTGAGACGTTACTGACGGCTCGAACCCCAAAATTTATCATTATCAGTATTTTATTACGTGTTCCCTAAACTGAGGTTTTCTGTTCAGATCTTTTATTTTATTTTATTTGGGATTTTCGCAGCTATTACATAAACAAAATAAGTAGACAATATTAACAAAACTAGACAATTAAAAAAATCCACTGTAAATCTAATGACATAATATATAAGAAAAGAGTTTACGTAGTTGTATGTGTGTGACGTTTGTATTCGTCTGTATTTGAATGTGTGTATACGTGAATGAATGAGGGAGAGGGTTTGTGTGCGTGTGGGAATGAATGAGGGAGAAGGTGCGTGTGTGTGGGTGCGTAAGTATAAAATTATATTAAAAATGGTACAAGAAAGAGCTTGGTAAAAAGTTTAAAACCTTTTTGATAAAATTTAAATTAAGAAAAGTTACAAATTGTATTTTTTAAAAGTAAATTAAATTTTAAAACCGTGTTCTAAAAAAAAAACCTTTTATTTTAAAATTTTACTGATGCACACTGAATGAATATTGTGCGACGAGTCGCATACGATACGGTAGGTAACCACAAAATGCTGTAAATACGATATAATGTCAACAATAAAACAAGGTTTGACAATACGCGAACGTTGATTCAAAACGAACATGCACATACATATTATATGCACCTACATAATATATAAATAAGAATAACGTATAAGTTTAATAGAAATGATTCGAATTATAAAAATCAGGTGTCACAAACAGTTGGCCCGCAGTACGGGGATACATAATTATATTAAAAGATCTTCTCACTATAAAACTTATATTTATGCAGGGATAGAGAGCAACGGAGAGGAGGATGCAGATGAAGACAATTTATTACCTGTGGCAGTTTTGATAAATTTAATATTTTTGGTAAATATATCTATGTCGTTAAATTTCTTGTTATACGTATCCATAATACGGTTAATCGTAGCGTTTTTCGACAATTTTTTTCTGCATTTAGGTATGTGGAAAAGTTGTGTATAACGCGTTTGTATCTGTAGTACCTAAATATGAATGTTGGTAGAATCTTAGAGCAATAATCTTATAGAGTCGCCCATACGTAGAAAAAACATTCTATGAGTATGGACCACGGAGTTAGTTACAGATTACAGCGACACAACGGGCCGTTTGTACTTTGGTTGTGAATTGCAAGCGCTAACCTAAACCGTCCGTTACACGTTTGTTGTCAAACTACAAACCAAACTTAAACCAAACCGAAAATTTGGAACGCTTTTGTTCTACGCAATAGAGCTAAAGGGTTTCTCTAAAGAATTATTGCTCAAAAGTTCAATTTCTATTTTTGCCAAAACTTTACCGCAGAATGCAAACGTGCTACAAATTTGCGCACAATTCGTATCCCTTTGTTCCTTCCTCTTCTCTTTCTCTTGACCAGAATCTGACAACAAAGACTCAAAACTCACTTCGCAATTTTCGTTTTCATTATTGTTTCATCTAACTAAAATATCTTACATACTATTATTTGTATTGTCGTTTGGTATAATACGTACGTACTAAAAACTATATATTTGCATAATTGGAGGCATTCCAAGACCTCGTTATACTGGAGTAGTTTTATAACGTCACTGTTACCATGAAAATATGTTTTTATAAGTTTATTTTGTTTATATTTATTAATTTATGTTTGTACAATTTTGTATTTTTTTTTTATCGTGCCGAGGGAAACATTTTACAATAAGTATGAAACATGCCTTAGCCCTCAACAGGGCAAATAAATTATTTCACAATTTGAATTTCAATTTGTATATTGTTAAAAAAATATATTTACTGACCACATAAAATAAATTCGATAAAAAAAATTTTTTAAAAAATTTTTAGATTTTTAGAAAATCAAAAATTTTCATCGGTCAATATTGACCAATGATTGTTTACAGTCATGTAAGAAAATAAATTTATACAATAAAAATACACAAATATTATGTAATATAAACAATTACAAATATCAGTAATTACATTTTTTACAACCGTTTTGACAACGGCATAAACACGTGGATTTCTAGGTAACCGCGCAAACTTCACGCGGTTGGAACAATAACTTAACTAAATACCGTTCTGGTCAACGTATTGAAGTAACATAGTTGAAATTTCTATGAGAGGTATTGGAAATATGACCCTTAAAGCGACGGGTTAATATATTAACCAATATTGGCCTTTGCCATATCATATAAAGGTTTAAATGAGTTATTTAACATAGTTAACATAATAAGACAATAAAACGTAATTAATCTAATTAACCTAATTATCGTCGTAAACATAATTAGCAAAATAAACTAAAATAATCATAAAAAACATAATAAATTCATTTAAACTTGCTGACAAAATTTCATAATCAGGAAATAATTTTTTACCTATTTAGCTTGATCTACTCATCGATCCGTGCGCAACCCGCCTCCAAATATAATTTATAATATTTTTTAATTTATATATCTAAGCATGTTATTTATTTGAAACTGCTGTATGTATGTATGTAATACTTTAATTTCTTTTTCACATTATATGAAAGTGTTTATATATTAAATATGTATTCTTGTAAGGTAAAAGGCTTTGTGTGCCGTTTATATTAATTTATAAGTAAATGAAATAAATAATATTTTTTTACTAAAAAGTTATTTAATTATATTTATTGGCAGATTTTAAATGCAATAAAAATAATTATCGTATTTGCAAAAAAAATGAAATAACGGTTCAATTGACCTTTTACAGAATTATAATAACTACAGTCAACAGATTAAAACAAAATATAATTAAATATTTTTACATTTTAAAAAGTCAAAAAATTATACATTAGTAGAAAGTATCTATAAAAAGATTGGCTAGCTCATGTACTGCGTATACCTCATGAAAGCCTAAACCATGCTTGCCTACTTTACAAGGCGCCAGGTTCTCGAGGTCCTGGACGTCCGCTGCTGACTGTTCGTCGGCAGTTTGTATCCGTACTGCGGGACGCGAACCTGACTTTGGAGTAGGCACATAAGCTGGCAGCTGATAGAGATGCGTGGAGGTTTTTTGTGAACACCGTACTTGGGAGCGGACATGGAATGATGATGATCAATAAAAAAGAAATAACATTGGTCAAAAGTAAAAATGTCTACTGAAATCTAAGGTAACCTAAGATAAATTAAACAAGTTGATCGAAAAGGAAAATTAAGGTTTACTACAAAATAACCGTTATGAAAAAAAACTTAGGTATGAAAAGATACAAAGGTTGCTTTATCTTCATAGTAAATCGTTTTTTTATATATTTATAAATGCCTTTGAGGTTTTTACGTCACGGTTTACACAAATAAGAAATATATCGCTACATCAAAGCAACAGTGAGATATATCTTAAGAACATATTATTATTCCATGATAATCGGATTGGAGGTGTGCAAAGGGTCTGACTGAACAAATTTTTTAAAAAATACTATATTTTCACGTAGGTTAACTATCTAACTTCAATATTTTATTACTTGAAAACATTAATAATTTTTACATATCTGCATGTGTATCTGAAAATCGGGAATTTCGGGTATATCTCGTTGTTTTGAACTAGCGATTTTTATGTTTTTTTTTTGTTTAATTAAAGTATGTTTGCGTTTTTGCTATTCATCCAAATATTTAACATTTTGAACCATTTTTGTTAGACGTAAATAACCGTGTTGGAAATAGGAAACGAATTGTACGGACGTAGAGCGGAGATCGAACTTCGGAACTTAGACCACAGCTCGTTGAGTTGGTCTTTTATCCCCATTTTCATGTCAATGTACGAGTACGTATTTTTATAATTTCATTACTATGGCTTTTTATTTCAAAGTTATATTATGAAATGGCGTTCAGTTAGTATTGACCATGTGACAGTATTTCTTTAGAGCACGTTCCCCGGAACGCTTTTTGACGGTTTCATTGCACCAAATGATGCGATGACATTATTATGAACATATAGCGAACTTACTTTTCTTTAAATTTTTCCAGGCAGAACAGAAATAAGTTTATTTTGTAATTACACAGATGGCACCGTGATACCGTTTCATGTGCTGTGTTATTTACGTTATCAAACATGAAAAATATCGCGTTACATCTGTAAATAATACTCATATCTGCATTACATACTTAAAAAACACATTACAATTTTCAATAATACGAACACAGAACTTCTGAACTTCCAAGATGTTTTTTGATAAGTATAAGGAATAAAAATATTATTAACGTTTATAATTGAAAATGTAAATTACTGATTAATTTTTTTTCATTGTAAATTCAAACACGTTTTTTTATGTACATTATAGTTCGTTCTTTGTTACTAATACAGGACATTCAAAAATGCTGTAAAAATGGGCTTAAACAATTTAGAAACTAACCTGACTACTTGAAAAATTATATTGGAGACAAATTTAAAAACATTAAAAAGCATATGATGTGATGACTATACTTATCAAACGAGACATAAAATGACTCACTTGACAATATGTTTATATAACCCTAAACGGTTTTTAAAATTATAAATAATTAAAAAAGTCTGCCTGTCCTTAGGCAGTTTTTTTGTTGAAACTTCTCAACTTTTTTAGCAGATTTATAAAAAGTTTTTTTTTCGTTTTTCTTTCGTTGAATGGTCGCTTCCTTGAATACTTTTATCACAAATACGTTTTGAAATATTGTATTTATTCATAAATATAAAAAATAACATCAAAAGTGATATCACAAAATGTAAAAGAGCTCAGCCCCTGCCTAATAGCCGAATACTATACGGATCTGAGCTTGGAGAAGGAGATTTAGCAAACTTAAAACTCAGTAGCCAGGCTTTATAGACCTGGGCTCGGAGAGCGAGAACTATTCACTGGGACTCGTCACAATAGATTTTCACAGGTCGCAATTACGTCTGGATCTTATATGGCACTGATTTCCACTTTAAAGAATAAGATGTCGACGGTATAAATTATTAAAAAAAAAAAAAAAATGGTCTTGCGTCGTGGCTTTGCTTTAATTTACTATTTAAATTTTTCCCCTGACCATTATAAGTTAAATTGGTTGATTTTATTACACGTATAATATATATTTTTTTACTTAATTCATGTTGGTGGTTATGTGGAACTTAACTTTCTTTTTTGATTCTCAAATCGACTTTATGTGATATAGTTTTATCAAACTTTTGGACTCTACGGTATTCGAGCGTTTTACATAAAGATTTATACGTGATTGTTTTTCTTTTTTGGGATATTTACCCGGGAGTAGTCATTAATGTAAACGCTCGTCCGCGACTCTGCTTCCATTTCACTTACATAATCATTCTTCTATATCTTCGTTTTGTGTGAATATGGAGAGGCTTTTTTTCTTCTTCTATGAATTAATCGCGCACTACCACAGACTGTTACGTTATTCTGACATCATTCACAGCAAGAGTACAGACGTATTATAAGAAACCTAATAATATACGATGTGGTACTGAAGGCAAACAATAGAATGGAATGGGTTACACGAGGCACAATAGTTTCTATCAACCTGCCTTGATTTACTCACTCTGTGAAGTCTTCCTTTTGTCAATCTCAGGTTGGTCGATTACATTTCCTACTAGGATACGCCCAAGATGACATGCGACGTCATCTATTGTCTGAAGCTCGTCAACGCACAGCTATCAATTATACCCATTATAATTTATCACTAAATCCATTATATTATAATATGGTTTCACATAGTATAATTTAATTTACAGTTTGCTGTAGGTATTGCGCAAGCGTAGATATAAGGTGTTTAATGTTCATTTCTAAACTATGAATTTCTAATAATTATGAATACGATATTTATATTTATTTTGTAAATTTTCAATGTTACATAAATTTATTCACGAATTAACATAATTTTAATAATATAAATAAATAAAACTCACTTGCATATATAACATCTCCAATTCTACATAAGTTTTACATATATGAATTTTACACCTTATGGAAACGAAGCATTTTTTTATTTTAATTGAGGCGCTTTTAGCTTCCCTGAGACTTTCTGGCAACTCATTCAACATTTTTAAAGCTTGTTTAGAGTTCCATTCAGTTTCACCTTGAAAAGTCTGAAATCACTTCCCCTTTTCGTTCCATACTGGTGGAAACTTATATTTAAGGTGATTCTAAACGAAAATATAAACATATTTTTTTATAGATTTTCTTAGAGATAGAGATTCTTTTCAATGGAAATTTTACAAAACTTGGTTTGCGGAATCTTTACATATATTGATTGTAACAAATACCATAGCAATATAATTTAGGTCATTTTCAGAAAATGGTGTACAGAACAAAAAATACCTTATTTTATTTTTTGTTTTGTACACCATTTTGTGAAAAGGAACCTAAATTATCTTTTTATGGTATTTGTTACAATCAAAATAGTGTAATGTTTCCGCAAACCAAGTTTTGTAAAATTTCCATTAAGAATAAACTTAAACATGTAATTTTTCACCAAAAGCCATCAATGAATAATTAGTTTCATATTTTCGTTAAAAAACACCGTAATACCTTCCAACACGTATCCCGGAAGCGCTGCGCTTTTCGATTTGTAAATGAAAGTCAGAGTATCGAACTAAATTATTATTTTTTAATATCTAGGGTATTTAATTTATGTAGAATGAATTTAATTTTGGTGTATTGACCACACTTTAACACTACTTTCTTTGCCCTGTTCTGTCTAACTTATTTCAACTCCGCATCGTTTTCAAGAAACAGGATTGCATTGGTCAAACATGATAAGTTTAGGCGTGATAAATGTATTTCTCTCTTCTTTTCTTAAAAGTCTTAATGAAAAAGCGCGCACGTTTTTTTTTACTTGTTGACATTTTGATTTTTAGGGGCATTATCAACTAAACTGTAATTAAATAAAATTTTGATAATAGCACCGACTGAAGTTTCGGTTTTGATTTCGACCAATAAAACGAGTTATGGCCGTGGTTTTGGTTTTAGCCGAAAAGTTAATGCTTTTTATTTCATTGTGTATTTTATTTAACCCTTACTTTAATGAACTCATAAGATTTAACAATAAAAATGCCTTCGTTTTGAAGTGACTTTCAACTAATTTAAATAAGTTTCGGCTGAAAATTTTGTTTCGGTCGGTCACTAATCACAGGCCGATAGTGAAAATCTTTTTTTTTTTTAGATCAATAACTAGTCTCATCTGTCCTGTAATAAAGTTTTCGTTTTCTTAAATTATGAGGAACTTCCATCAAGAAATTTCATAATCTAATTTTAATCAAACCAAAATGTTTTGAAAATATAATAATTTTCGTTATTTTTTAAATATTTTATTTAAAAATAAATGTTTGCATTCTTATGATTTACCCAAATATTAAAAAAATAATCCAGTTGTAAATAACTCGCTATTAGAACATAGGAATCAAGTTGTGGTAGGATGGGGTTCGAACCTCGGACCTCTGATCCGTGAGTCTGTGACACTAGCCACGGAACTACAACCCAGTTATTTGTTATATACGTTGATCTAAGCGACCCTAAATATAAACCTCAACATCTTGATCACCAATAAAAAACTCTAAAATATCTTATTCTTTATTTTCAGGTATGACACATGACTATTTTCTGCCGCGCATCATCATCGGAAAAGTGAACAGTATGCTTTAAAACCGGTAGATATATTTTCTGTATTAAAAAAAACTTTTTCTTATTTACGAATATACCAATATTTCAGTTTTGGGGTAATTTTAACTAGTAAATGATCGTTTTAAAAAATGGAAATCAAGTCGAGGCAGAGACGAGTTCGAATTTTGGTCCTCTCATCTCTCAATAGAAAATAATTTTTAAAAATCTAATGGTATACAAAAATATAAATAATTTTATTTGTATATTAATAACCGTAAATCAATACTATTACTAAATGGGAAAAGGGAATAAAAAGGAAATATTAAAGGAGGAGAGATTCGGGAAGAGATGATGAAAGGGATGAAAAGGGAGATGTTTCTTCTGACGTGTTTTAAACAGATATACTGTAGTAACATCTCTGAAAGTGGATGGGAGATTATTCCGCAGTCGAGCCGCATGGACACTTTATGAGTAAGAGATGAAAGAGGATATAAATTCTGGATAAATATTAAGAGGGTGCTTTGAGAATTAGAACGAAGAGGTGAACCATAAACTGATAAGCGTTGAAAATTTTCACGGACGTTTATAGGAGCGTTAGGACTATGAAGTAAAT
>NW_028279225.1:0-51649 GCF_059751315.1 Micrasema longulum | reverse complement strand
TGCATTTGATACGGGTATAATTGATAAGATTAAGAAAGGTTTATAGACTAATAAATCAATTTTACATACTACAACAAAGATGGAGAATATTTTAGAGATGGTCATATAGAATTTTAGGCATCTACAGGACTTATAACCTGCCATTTACTAGTTTAACTGGCCACTTTACACACTGTGTAACATTCACCATTCTGCCTATATTTGAACATCTATATTCCTTCAATTCTTCCATCTGTTGATATTTGTGAAGTTAAAGAACTAAAACTTTTTTTTATACGGGTGAGATTAATCTAATTGAATTATTTCACTTACATTTTAGGCAACGCCTGAAATTTTTTTAATTTTTAAACTTCTCCGTGGACTAGGTGGATTAATCGATTCAAGTTATAATTTGTAACATTACTTTGGGTTACCCCTGTTAATTTATTTTTTTAATTCACTAACATAAAACCATAGACTTCTTGAGGTTCACAATGATAGCGAAAAGATCAGGAATTTGCTGTAGAAGTATTGTTTTAATGTTGGCAGTCCGCAGGAAAAATTTCATATGCTTCTTCGTACTGACAAAAAAATCGGCAATAATTTTCACGTGAGTAACCAAAATCAAAATTAAGAATTTTGCTCAAAATCACCCCTTAACTGCGATTCACTCCATAGGTATATTAAAATACGCGTGTATGAATAAACAATGATGTCTACATATTGCTGTCTCAAAATTTATTCTCTTTCTAATTATAACACAACTTCTTCAAAAAGTATCTGTTAAGATTTGAGACCTAAATTCTTTAATACTATGTTATTTTTGTATTTGAAAACAAAGTAATTTACACATATCAAATAAGCTTAATTTGTGAGTCATGCCAAATGTTATTTGACAATAACTTAATGGATCTCCGTTTGAACACGAACTTAAGGAAAGTCAACCCTTGTATTTATATTATACTGTACAAAAAATATATCACTCTGTCACTTGACCCAACCCTATCAGGTTTTAGACCTGAGATGAGCGAGCACTTTCCCAAACGTCCATTTTTTCTGTTTTGTTTGCACTTTTGACATTTAGAGTGGATAGTAAAAGCCACAATATCTGTAAGACACATATCACAAGTGTAAAAACTAATGTATTGTAAATAAAATACGAGTGATCGGCCTGTCTGTCTGTCGGTCTCGCGGTGTAGTGGTCAGCGCATTTTCCCAGCATGCAAGAGGTCTCGGGTTCGATTTCCGGCATGATTAACATGAAATATTTATTTAAGAAGGTGTTTTTATTCTAGAATATTTCATATGATTTGTTACTGTTTATTTTGAAATTAAAAAGACTAAGTGACAGGAGAGTTATAACTGATTTATTAAATTTATATAAAATAACCATTCCATGTTTGACACCCCTGCACTTTTATCACTAATTAGTTTTAATGTACCGAAAAGGACAACTCGACAAACCTACCAATACTGTGGCAACAATACTTCGACATCATATGGTAAAAATGCAATCATCAATAGACTTCACTCTCTAGGCAATAAGTACCAGGACATTGGTGACTCATTTCACATGAAATTTATTACATATAGAACGGCTCTTCTTCTTTATTTTATTGGTAATAGTTCTAGGTTAAATATTTGTTACTTTTGTTAAAAATTTGTTTTAAACTTCTTTATTAGTGTTTTTTTTTCTTTTTTCGTTTCTTTTCCTAATTAATTTATAAGTAAAAAATATTTCTCTTTATTATTTTTTTTACATCATTGTATATTTTTCTACATAAAGATATACTATTTACCTAAATATTAGTTTTCAATAATAATACATATATATATATATATTTTTTTAATGTTATTCAAAATTGTCGTCTTTGTTATTTTTTTAACTGGTTCAAAGTATTTCTGATACAAAATTATCTTTTTTTTTATCGATAATTCTATAACTGGTAATATTTTATGTAGTTTATATTTCTTAGACTTTCTAAATTAATAATATTGTTTTAAATGCTCTGTATTACTTAAATTAAGCTTACATATATGTATATTTAATTGTATTTGTAACTAATATGTAAAAGGCACTAAGTGCCGTTTATTTCAATAAAATAAAAAAAAACTATTCCCTAGACTGGTTCCTGAAGCATAAGACTGATAATCTTACCTTCGTATAACAAAAATGATCAAGTTACGCTGCGATTGGCATACCAATACAGCCCCCTATGCACCATTAGGTACGGGAAGGGAATAATGATGAAGATGATGATATTTATCATATATCCAGAAATTTTTGAATAACCAGTCGCTGGTTTTATCGCTTTCCCGACTTCTCGAGACACCTTCATTATAAAATTAAAAGTATAAATAAAAATAAAAAATTAAAAAAAATTGGCTAAAATAAATAAGTGGAAGGGTACCAAGTATTTTTTAAATTAATAGCTTATATGTAAATATAAGTTATTACATCATTACAATGGAATTCCATCAAGAATTGTCAATAAATAATTTAAATGAAATAATGTGTGTTATTACATCATTAAAATAAAAAAACTTTAATTATTTTTTCCGATAGATCTCTCTGGTGTTCACTCGTTATTCCAAAACTTGTGGGTTTAAGTAACCACCTCTCGTCTTTTATTTCTATTAACATTTTACAACAGAGATGAAGAACATTTAAGATAAGGTAATATAGAAGTCTAGGCATCTACAGGGCTTATGACCTGTCAATGGCTAGTTTAAGTGGCCACTTTACACACTGTGTAACATTCACCATTCTGCCTATATTTGAACATCTATATTCCTTCTATTCTTTCATCTGTTGATGTTTGTGAAGTTAAAGAGCTGAAACCTTTATTAAAAATTAAAGTTGAATCCAATCCTTGTCTACAAAAATTTGGACAAACTCAAAATTTTGTTTTATTTCTATAATAAATTACTTACAATCAACTCCCACCAAGAATTTGTACAAACCAACTTGAATGTTTCAATATATTCATTAATTTGTAAATCTTTGTAGTATATTTTTTGTATTGCCTAATACAAAAAATACAATACAAAGAAGTCGGAAACACTAATCCAGGGTTTTTTTTTTTTAAAGAAATATTTTCGTTCTTATGATTTACCCGAATATTTCATTTTGAGGGTCATTTTCAACGAGTTGTAGATAACTCACTATTAGGAAATGGAATCGAATTGCGGGTAGAGTGGGATTCGAACCACGGACCTTTGGTACGTGAGTCCAAGACACTAGCCACAGGACCACAACCCGATTTCGGTTATATTTCACATCCAAAGCCTAATTTTTCATCTGCCCGGACACAAATTTATGCATCGATACCGCATATTTTTTACTGCTGACTTTTTTCAAATGGCAATTATTGTTTTCGTATTATTATTAAAAACTGTTAGAATATGTTACAAATAGATCGTAATTTTCAAACTAAAATTTGAGTTACGAGTATTCAAAAACCTTACGTTAATACGCCATGTTTTCCTTGAAAGAGCGAAGAAAACTTTGAAAACAGTAATATAATCTACATATCGTCTGTAGAAAGGCGAAGAAACATTTCATAAGAGAAAAGAATGGGAAGTAAAATTGTTTTGCTACGAGTTTTCTTACTTTTCAAAAATAATACAGTTCTGTGATTAAAATAGATCCAGAACCCTGGATGAGTGTTTTTAACTCGACAGATTTTTTCGGGTGAAAATCCTGAAAAGGGAAATCGAGTGGGAATAAGTCGACCTCGTAATGTAGTCGTTAGCGTGTTCTCATACCATGCTTGAATTCCTGACAGGCTCGACGTGAAATATTTGTTTCTAAGGTGCACCGCAATATTTCACTGTCCCAGGACTGGTAACCTGAAGCGTAAGACTGACCACCTTACCTTTATTAGTTTTATTTTTTATGATTTACAAACAATGTATACGACATTGGTATAACAGTCACAATTCGTCACGTTTAGATATTATTCATCACTTATATGTGAACAAAATATGTTCAAATAAGTTTTTTAAAAATGCATCGAAATTAATTTTTAAATTAACAAGTTTAATTAAATTCTACTAATATTATAAATATCCACAACGATGGACGCTGTTATGCGATCCTACGAAACATTGGATTTTTAAACAATATATATATTTCTGTAACTTGGAATTATAAGGGCTAATGTCGCAAATCACAATAACACGGGAGAGTATTTTTCCAGATATTTTGTGGCTTTATTATTTTTACCCCTTTTTAACTGCTGACCACACTAAAAAATAAAAGAAAAAGTAAATCGAATCAAAGGAAGAAAAACCTTGACTTTTTTATTTATTGAGGGCACATTTCTCTTCTCGTATTCTGTGAATAAAAAATACTATTCTATTCAATTATATGTTAAATCAAATTAAAATTATTGATGTTTCTATCGTGAGCGATCTGGGTGTTTTGTTCGATTCGAAATTATTATTTAAAGAGCACATTATTAAAATATCTAACAAAGCTGTAAAATTATTAGGATTTGTATAAAACCGGAAAAGATTTTAATAATATAAACACATTAAATTATCTTTCCACATCTCTAGTTAGAAGCCAGCCAGCTAGATTATTATTCTCCAATATGGTCACCTTATCAAATCACTTTCTCAGATTCTATTGAGAGAATTCAGAATAAGTTTCTTAGATGTATTAATTTTAAGATGGGTTTTTCTAGTAATCATTAAATTTTAACAAAATTCTAGACTTTCTTAAATTAACTAAATTGCAAGAACGAAGAACGAAGAACGAAGAACGTTGACCGATCTCACGACTTTATATAAAATAATAAAACCAATGTTTAATACCCCTGATCTACTGAAGTTGATTTCATTCTATGTACTACCTAGGTTAAGCAGAACATCTACAATATTTTATTGTCAAAATTTTCGAACGGTAGCTCAATATAACTCACCTATTTTTAGATTACAGAATACCGGGAATGAATATGCATTATATTTTGATATATTTAGTTTATCTCTGCCTTACTTAAAAAATAAAGTGACCAACATATTTTTATCAAAAAGAGCAAATCAACTTCAGGAGATTGGGTTGGAATAGTTATAATATGATAGATTTATGTATTTTGTTATTGTATAATTTCTTTAAAATACGTATGTATTTCAAGTAATTTACAATGTGTATAGTACGAGTATATTAATATATCATACTCGATTTTTTATATTTTTATTTTTAAGCACCTTTATACCATATATATTTAAATGGCAGAAATGCCGTATATAAATAAATAAATATTTAAAATATAGGTCATTACTTTCGCTGAATGAAAACTAAAGTCTCATTCATCTCAAAATTAAAAATTCTTCTGAATCAAATTTATATTTATAACAGTGATATTCACGATTCTGCCTATGTTTAAACTTTCACATTTCTTTAATTCTTTCCTAGAAATAACTTAAAAATAAAATTTTAAAAATTGCCGTTTTGACAAAAAAAAAATATGTATCCAGGGGAATGAAGAATACATTTATGTATCTTAAACATTGGTTTTAAAGGTTTTTCTACGATACAATCTGTTCGCCTTACGTTCCATGTAACAAAAATGATCCAGATACCATGTAATAGGATTACCAATTTAGTGCCCTATGCACTGTTAGCCGCAACCAGGTGCGAGCGCGAAGATATCCGCAGATAGGGAAATAATGGACATGAAATAATAATAAATAGTGGGATTTGCATGCAAGTGTCATTACTGTCCTGACGAAGTGACGGGTACGTCTCGAAACCGGTAGACATAGAAAAGTCGGTAATTGGTTATGAACAATTATTTACATTATTAACTAATAATTGTTTTACGTTTTTAGCAATAAAATTAAAAATATTATCCCGTTTGACTTTAAGTATAAATAATTTAATCAGTTGCACGTGAATATTATATTTTTCCTATTTGAAATCTCTCATTTTTTGCATGTGTAATGATTACACAGCACTGTAATGCGCGGATGTTTTTGGGACATTGAGGGAAAGGTTGAAAAAATGTTTGGTCACAAAGTGAATGCTTTTAATATTAATAATTATTATTATATAATTTCAAACCGTTTTTAGAGCAACTGGGATCTAGCCTGTAAATTTTCCTAGATTCTTACGAGTTGATTAAAACGATTCTGTTATTATACTTTTAAAATGTACTCGTATGTATATAAAGAACACGAAATTTTCGCAAAAACAAATGTCTCGTTAGGTTGTGTAAATGGGTTAAGTTTAAGTCAGGTTGAAGATAATTACTGAAAATTTAAGGTCGGTTAAATATTAATTATTCATTTTGATTTCGTTCTCTTTGATCTTAGTAAGGTCGAGTTGCTATACTAAGCCCCAGGCAAGTATTAAGTAAGGATCTTCATATTTAATTCATACTGAATTTACATAAAATTCTTCCAGATGTTGCAGAAACAATCTTTCTCTTCCTCTCGCTTTGTTTTGAAATTAATTTTAATGAAAAAGCGGGCAGTGTTAGGCATAAAACAGCATTTATAGTTATTATTCCTGGCCGATTACCTTTCTTTCCCATCCTTATGGTACCTACCTAACATCAAAATAGAAGATTTATAAAAATATAACAATTGGGTTGGAACAAAATAAACAAAATTTTGACATTACATCACGCATAAGAATTCTTGCAATCGTCGCGCGGGTTGCGAAAGTTGTTAATCATAAATCGTTAAACATCATTATCATAGTGATCATCATCCAGTGCACCAATATTGAAGAATATCCTCATCGCATCAAAGGTAGGTCCATTCCCGTGCTCCTTTCTTTTATTGAAATACTCCACTTTTATACAAAATTGAATGATATTCGGTTTTACATTATACAGTCCGCTTTTTGTTAACAGGCAGGGCAAAGATTTTAGTTTCAATACATGTTTATTCATCTAAAATACATGTTTATTGTATTCATGATTAATTGTATGCTTATTTCTCTTAAAAGTTTTGGTAATAATCTGTTTTGTTATAAATTTTTTTGAATAACTCGCGTTCTTAAACAAAAAAAAATATTGACTATATTTTTGACTGTGTCATGTTTAGAATACATAGTTGACTTAAATTTTTAATAGCTTCTAAGAATATTTAACATTTTTTCACAGTGCTGGTGGTTATGCAGTAGAATTTAGTAATCATACATGTGGAGGTAAAAGACCACGTGCCAAACGATTTTTCCTGAAATATAGAGCAACGACCGAAAAAGCAACTCAGCGTTTTATACTGAATACTATACATAACATTCTACGAGACCGACATCTTTCCACATAAGGCATCCATCTACGTAAAAGCAATGTCCTGGAGTACATTATCTTTATTACCGCCATGAAAACATGAAGAACAAAGGAACGTGGCCTATAAAGATACCATAGGGCGTGGTTACGTCAGTCAGCTCAACAAGTCAGCTCAACCTAGTCGCGCAGCGAGTCAGCTCGAGTCAGATCAAGTCAGTTCCAGCATGTAGTAAAGTCAAGTCAGTTTTCATTGCCGTTACTCTCTTGCTTCACGAGTGCTGTATCTTATTCGACATGCCATAAATACGCATTGAACCCCATCTCGCTTCTGCTGTCAATCTCTAAATGAGGTTAGAGCTCCAACTCCTAACACCCAATATAAAATAAATAAATAAACATACCAAAATATAAAAAAGTGAATAATTTCCACGGCACATTTGACCATATATTTTTTTAACAATTGTTATCCCCTTATTAGTTCAAACGATTAGTCCTAGAGTAGGATTTTCTGTCCTATGGCTGTAAATTCATTTTCATCATGTTCCTATCCGCACCCAGTGCTTATATATAATTATTTACAAATATTCAATTGACAACTTTTAATAATAAATTTATGTGTGGCGTGAAAAAAGTAGGATAAAACAATATATTTGCCAATTTTAACAAAAAATTAACAAACTTTTTTTTGGTACAGCTTGTCCTCAGTCTATTGCATCGCCTTGTGGTAAAACATTGGTTTAAATAAATAATAATAACGCCAACTTTTTATTCCTATATAACATTACGTAGACTGCAAACGTGATGAAAAATAGTGAGATTTATAAAAACACGAAATGTTTGAGGTATTCGGTGAACATTGTTGGATTGACAGTCAAAAGGCGTGACATATTTCGCGTAAGTTCTTCCACAAATTTGGACCCTAAATTAGACTGTCCATTATTCCTTAAAACTAAACCGGTACAAAAAAATAATAATTAAAACTACAAATCCTACACCGATTCTGAAATTGCACAAATGCGGATATTCAATACAGGCACAATAATGAATGTAAAACATAATTTAAAATTACTTAAACCAGTCAATGGTAAATTTTCAGCCCTATTTAAAACCATCGGTTACCCAACCGAGTTTTTGATTTCTATTAGAACAAACGTTGATAACTATTTAACTGGCTTATATTCTTTTCTCAACATATTAGTTTTTTAAAAAATAGGTTTATATATTCTTACAAAAATGTTGTCCAGACTTTCATACTCTGTTTTTAGAACACAGCTTTAATCCAAACAAATATATCTACCTTATTTTGTATAAACATTTCAATAGCGGAATCATATTATGTAATTCAGCCTGTTCTAAGACAGTCCTCCTTAGAACAGGTTTCCTGGTGAGATTACTCTAAAATTAAGTCTGAAAAAACTTCTTTTTAATTTAAGATACTATTGTTAATATTATTCACGTTCACTGTTTGGTCCCTTAAAATAATTCATAAATAAAACAAAATAAATCAATCTAATTACTCTAGGATCAGATCCTTTATTATGTTCATATTATTTGGTCAGCCTACAGATAAATAGTAGACTATGTAGATCTATGAAAGGAAGTATTGTAGCGTAAAAGCATACATCGGGTGTTTTTTTTTAGTATGATGCAACTTTAAATTAAAATGAAATAAGCAAATACTTATTGGAAAAGAGTCTGTTTTTATTTTGTTCGATAGAAATAATTATTTTTCTAAAAAACACTTGATGAATATCTGCCGTTCTAGGCAAAAAGGCAGCAACCAACATTACAAAGTCTTAAGGAAATTAAAGTTTTATATATTTTATATTTTTTTACCATATATTTATCAAAACATTTTTTTTATTTCAAATATGTTTATTAGAGCAAATTGTTTTAAAGAATTCTAATTCTCGATCATAAGGCATCAAAAAACACACTTTTTCATAAAAAGAGGGGAATTTTTCCTTGGAACAATATTTGCTCTGTAGCGCATTCTGTCGGTCCAATTTTTGGCCACTTTTTCCGGAAATCCGGCCTCATATCCAAAATGGTGCGTGCTTCCAATGCTTTAAGAGTTGATGATTTGTTTCCATGAACTACGGACTTAACGTAGGCCTATAGGATATAATCCAATGCCATCGAATCATAGGATCGTTGGGGCTAATTAACAAGACTGTTTATTGAAATGACGTTATCGTCAAACTTGTCTTGTCAGTAAATAAATACATGGTTTCACGAAGAGCCTTATACGCTTGGTGAACTGAACATTGATGTTTAATGTAAAATTCAACAACTTGCAAGCGTCGTTCGAGTGTAAGCCGTTCCATTATCAAATGTATTGTTGCAGGGCACAAATATTAATAAACACTGTCATCATATGTTTGACAAGAGAAAAATATTACTAATGAGTTATAATTTAATAGACAAGTTACTAGCGCGAAGAAAATGCCATTTTAATTCGTAGGTTCCCTTTTTTTCATTGTTATACTTATTGAAAATTTTCTCTTATGATTACATACATAGGTTTACAGTACATGTGAATAATAAAAGAACAAAACGGGAAGAAAAAAAATCAACTTAGGCATAGCCTGTGCGTGGGATATACTGGTTTAATCAGTTAAACTTGACAGCACAAATTTATGACAAAAATTACACATACATACATACTGATACATACATGAACCTTGAGATGATTTTCACAAAAATGGCGCTATATAAATTATCCAAACATTATTATTATTATGCACACACATATATCCACCCTTGTTTAGATACACATACTTGCATACACACATATACGCATACACAATATTAATATTTTTGTACAAAAAACCAAAAAGTAACATATTTTGCCAGCAATTTCCTTCCTTGCCTTCATTTTCTAACGGACTTTCATCGTAATCAAACGTGATGCTACGCAGAAAAATATCGTAATGTGTGATGAAAAAATGCATTATTGTACGGCAAATGTAAAAAACAAAACAGATATATCGTTTAATTCGTACATAGAGTCCTATTTATGGAATAAGTAAGTAATTAGTTTCATTTTTAAGTGCATTTTTCTTATTTTCGACAGTTACCTAGTGTCGTATCTAGAATATATGTAAATACAAATAAATATGAACCAAGGAAATATATTTATCTCTTGCATACATAAATGATTAACGTGCATCGGGAGTTTCCATATATATATTTTATATTGTTGAGTGCAACGAAATATTTAATTTGCTTGAATTTAGATATAGCTAGTACAGAAGTAACCTTTATATTTATTTACGTCAGTTAGTTTTACCAATCGAAAGTTCTTTCATGACAAAAAAAAACACCCTTTACCCACGTATGTAGTTGCGCTTTGCGCTATTGTCCCGAAGCTATATTAGTTTAATCGGTAACGCCTACAGTTCAGTTAACATGAACATTTTTCGGTACAACCCCTACATACATACATACATATACAAATAAATACATTAGTCTGCAGGTACAACGTCCATACATCGACGAAACACGCGCACGCCAAATGATTTTACCATAAATCTAGACCGTCAACCGAAGAAGCAACTTAGCATTTTCCATCAAACACAATACATTATATTGTGCATGACCAACATTATTACACACGGGACGTTAACTCAATAACGAAGAACAAAAAAAACATGACTTACAAAAGGACCACTAGGTTTGATAAAATCGTCCTGTGAGTCAAATTCAGTCAGTTCAATGAGGAAGTTCAGTGCTACGGGAAATTGCGCGCGGTTAAAATTAGAGCATTTAATTGTACGGTGAAGTTTCTTAAAAATTTATGAATTTAATAATAAAAATGATTTAATAGATTGAGTTTTTCTACTGACATTTCTCGGTGGAACTGCATTTAAATTATAATTATAAAAATACGTATATAGTTTTATTCCACTTTTATATTTAAAAATTTACCAGTGACCGGGTTTCGTCGTGACATCGTCAGACTGGTCCAGTCAGTCAGTTTTGCAGTTTTATGGTCTATTAACACATTACAAAATAATAAAAAACCACTGAACATCCTCATTAAGTTATCGTCATTATTCAAGCGCTTCATAATCAAGTTCTGTATGAAAGATAAGCTATTTTTACCTTTAAACTTTAACTATGAATATGGTACCTGTTATCTTTGAAAATTTACTTCGAGCATGAAACAACATCAGGGCTGGAATCTTTTACTTGTTGGCGTGTCCAGGGAACTCTCCTGTATTCCTCGCTCTAAACGGAGGTATTGAAACTACTAATTTCCCACAATAATCGCTTCAAAGTACATTGATAATACACAGTTTTGCGGTTATTTTACAGATATATGAAATATATCCGGATGGTCTAAGGCCGGTTTTTTACCCGTAAACGTACCAGAACTGTACTGTACCATACCGGCTGTACAAACCTAGGACATACAAATATGCGATAAATCAAATTATGAACTTATCGACTCACTCCGACCTTAAGCAATTAAACAGTTGAGAACGATACGGTAACAAAAGAGTTATAATGTTTTGATATGTTCAGTGCATCTCCGTGTCCAATTTCCTGATGCTGGATCGGTCCGAAGTAGTCAGCTCTACGGAAACAAACGCGCGTCTCCGCGTGCTTGGTCGGCGTAAGGGCGGAGGCTCCTAAGGAAACATATGCCAGTTTGGGTAAGGCGAACCGGAGTCGAGGGCTGGAAATACCTGAGTCCACGACGAGCGATAGGGGCCAGGCAGAGTACGAGAGATGGTGCAGCAATCGGACGGATCAAAGGGACGGGGCTGCAGCAAAGGCGAAAGCTTCTTGGTGATGCAAACCAGTCGGAACATGACCGGCGGTAACACCTTATAACGACGTGTCTCTGGTTAGGTTCTAAAAAGAGCCGCAAGTTCATCCGTAATAACATATTTTTTTATATATTGGAGTTGCATTGTTTTTTACGTTGCTTATAATATACAAGGTTTATATTTCAAAAAGAGGTACTTCTCAGCATTACTTCTCAGCATTTGCTCATGTGGAGAGAAAACCACTTAAAACTCTTCAGGAGAAGCCGGCCTGTTGACAGTTGTCAACCGGCCTTCCGTTCCACTAGAAGAGTGTTCGGTATTATGGTTTATTTTACCAATTGCCTGCACTATATTTATGTCTGCGCCTCCAGCTGTTGTCTTTGAAAGCTGAAAAAGGGGCAATGCATCAACAGGTGAGGGATATCTTGAGAAGTTTCTTCGTTGCATGAGCAGCTGTCGATCTTGGAGAGCTTGAAGCGATGCAGGTAGCTCATGAACCCACCGTGACCCGTGAGAATCTGGGTGAACTCGTAGCCAGCTTTCTGCATTCTCCATAATAACATACCTGTTACGATTTAATTTACTATTAACACGGTATTCAGGTGATTACAAGATTAACACTTGTATTTAATAAAGCCACGGGCCAACAGTGGACACAAGAAAAAACATGGCGATTATGTTTGCGAAATAAAGGTGCCACGTGACGTCCAATCACGTGTGTGATCTTCCCGAAATGACAGTTGTCCGTTGTCTGTTGTCCTTCGCCCGGAATTCGCGGGTACCATTTCTTTTCCTAGACCGCACGCATACTTATGCAGATAAGCATGATCACTGACGTGCCTTTATACAAAATGTAGATCTTTCTGGAAGGAATGATTCCATGTACACTACTACAGATAAATACACTTGGGGATAGGTCGACATGAAAGACGTGGCTAGTTTAGTTAAAAATAGTCTCACACGATGTAAGAAATAGGAATAGGCAACTCCAAAAGTTCAGGGATTGCACGAGCTGTGTTCCTTTTTTTAACGAAATGTCGACAATTACTTCTTGACATGTATTTCATTCAACATGTAATAAATACGCGTTGAACCTCAACCTCGTTTCTTCTGTTCATCTCCAACAGAGGTAGCAGCTCCAACCCCCAACAACAAGCAAAAATCTTACAAGTATTATCTTCCATGCTTAGAGGCGAAATATCCATTTGAATAAATTCCACCGATCCTAATAAGTTTCAGAACATTATAACCTTTTTTATCGAAAAAAGTAAAAAAGTACATACCTCGAACGTCCCATGTTTATAATAAATCTTGACAACCGCTTGGTGGATTATCAAAATTAGTACGTCATGTTCGGTTTTTACCGAAAATTACCGTAAAATACCGTATAATACCGTATTTAAACAAAATCTGGTAAAAATACCGTAAAATACAGGGGCAATTTTACCGCCTAAGACGTACCAAGAATTCGCAAATCACCTAATTAATTTTAATCATGACTTTGATAAATATACAGAAGTACAGGAGTCAAATCTTACATACAAATAATAAAGGATTCAAAATAAATAATATGGAAATATTTTACATCAGGAAAGCTTAAAAAATAACGTCAACCTTTCAACAATAAATAATCAAACAACCTTTCAATATAGCCCATTACACGGTGTGCTATTGTATTGGGCACCCTATCCCTATTAAACTCACGCCCTTCTTTCATCCCCTTCCTTTTTTTACTCCTATTTCTTCCACGACATCCAAATTTTTATAAACTAATCAGTGCGTGTAAGAGTTGCCTTCTAAAAATATGTAGTTTCAAACCGGCAACAACTATGGTGAAAGTGTATAGCGGATGTTTCATGTTAGTTTGATTGGTGTCCTGACGAAGAGACGAGTACGTCTTGAAACCTGGAGACATAGGAAAGTTGGTAAGTGGTTTTATACAAATATTTAATAAGATTAAGTATTTGGGAAATGTTCCGTTGCTGCAAAACTTTGGAAAACCCTGCCCTAGGGGGTGAAATCCAGTATTTGTCGACAAACATTTAGACAAACTCAAATGATTAGCCCTGTGAATGCCTAGGCTTTTAAATTCTATCCATCTCTTTTATAATAAATTTGTTAAATTTTACGTTTTATTTTACTTTCTTGCAACATTTTATTTATTATATCTGCATCATCGGCTTGTCGATTTTCTAATTTCGTATCACGCAGAAAATAGAGAACTTTTATCGCTTTCCTCGCCAGAGTAGGGTAAATTTATACCCAGCTGGTTATCACCCCCGCCTCCGGCGCCACCCCCGCCACTCCCCGTGAGCAGACTCCGTAATGTCCTCATTTGAATATCTGCGTCTACATGTTTTACAACTACGATAACATCATTGAATACGGAATATTAGACTAATTACTTATAATTTAAAAAGGAAAAGGCCGACCTTTACAAAAAAATATAAAAAACTATTATGTTTATATATGGTAAGGTAGCCTTATAAGTACCGCTTTTAACAACAGGGTAGATACAATTTATTTTATTTCACATATTATTTTACACCCAAAGGGCGTTTACAAAAATTGCAAAGTAGTAACGTAGTAAATATATTTGTTTTTTTTTGTTGGAACCAAAAAAGCAGGTCATAACTTAAATAAAAAGTAAAATTCAACAGCACAAAAAACAGAAAAAAATCCTTGAGTTAACTATATTAGTTATATACGAACTAGTTACAATAGTTTTTTTTAAATCTGTGTTTAATTTTTTAAAAAACAATTAAAAAATATGTTGATGTACAAAATAAAAAGCAAATTGTAAAGAACCAAAATAACATGATTTTAAAATTTACTTTTCAAATTTTAATTACAGTTAGAGTAAGATAATACATATTCTATTATATATATTATATACTCATTTAAAACAGAAAAATTTTCATGGAAAACAATTTATGTTTTATGTCGATTTTAATCCAACTTTAAATTTTGAAACATAGGCAGAATGGTAAAATGATTGATTTAACAGGCAATGACAGGTCATACTGTAAATGCCTACACTTCCATATGTCCTTCCCAAAAATGTTGACCTAGTTTAACCTTTTGATCCTGAACAAAGATTTAGTAGAGTTTTTGAACTTTTTCTTTTTAAATTACTTTCGTGAAAACGATTATATACTTTTTCTGTTTTTTATTTAACTCTTCAAATAAAAAATAGAGGTATAAATTTTGATGAGGTTGTTATTTTTCCGATACGATACATTTACGAAAATAAATAAAAAATTCGCATTATAATAAAACCACAAAAACTTTCGAAAAAAAACTTACTTTTTTATCATAATTATAATATTCAGGTGCGCCTCGTGGTGTAGTAGTTAGCGCGTTTGCCTCCCATGTAAGAGGTCTCGGGTTCAATTCCCGGCATGGTTGATGTGAAATATGGATTTAAAACGGTGTTTTATCACTGGAATATTTCATAGTCCCTGAACTGGCACCTGAAGCGTAAGACAGATCATCTTTCCTTCATGTAACAAAAATGATCAAGATACGCTGCAATTGGTGTACCAATGCGGTGCCCTATGCACCATTAGGTGCGGAAAAGGAATGAATGAATGATATTACTTCAAAATGGCGAAAACTACTCAAAAATGTTTAAATGTGTATCAACAGTGATGAATTACGTAAAATGCATTATCATATAAGAGATATATGAGTTCGGGACAAATTTGCACCGTCAGAGAGCAAAGGGGTAAACAGACTTTTTCCCGGTTGTATGCATAATTACCTAATTTATTTCTATGTCTATTAAAAAATGAACCGTTTTCATGTTTTTTGTTTATCACGATTTATGCAGCTGAATTTTTCCAAAAACATGTTGGGAAATAAAATCTGAAAATAACATTTAGCACAGTTGAAAAAACAATGTTTAGTGAAGTACCAGTACGCTTGCGTATCTTTCACGTGTATTGAATCATTCATGTCCGTATGTGTGGGAGGTAATACGATTTAAGCAGTTTTACCCTACGACATTCGATTTATTCATTCACCGACAAAAGTATCGTAGTTTCTAGTTTTCCCTCGAGTATTCGCATACAAAGATACGTGAATTATTCAACTCTTGTATTTTGCATTTTATATTGTAGACTTCTTCATATTTTATTGAAGATCTTGGGAAAACTAGTACTTGAGGCCGCGGGAACATCTACTTCCCACATTAGTGACGCGCAAAAATATCTCAATATTCAAGTTATCGATAAATTTGTTTCACACACAATTCGACAATTCGAATTAAGATAGTGCTTTGAGAATAAGAACGAAGAGATAAAATACATATATCAGTACCTGTTTATGTATATATTTGTTTTCAAGCACAAATTTTTATTTTGACAAGTCTGTTTTTAGGTTTCTGAAAGATAGTTCTTTTAGCAATAAGCCCGCAAATAATAAACACGTTATCAAAACAACATATTGTATATGCATTATATTACAAATATTCGAAATATTTTAAAAATATAATGAAATATTTCCATTACTACGCCGCATACAAAGCAGAAGATGCAGTGATTGCCTTGCCAAGTTATCGGGTATTTCGCCATTTAGATGGAATTTCCATTTGCTTTTACGGCGAGGATTTCTAAAGAGGGTGGTCCAGTTCCACATACCAGTACTGGTAAACGAAATTTCAAACTATTGAAAGGAAAACTTTTCAGATTTCATGACATAACAGCTTATTCAAAAGGCTTCAGAAATTTCATTTTATATTATATAGATATTTTAAAAGAAGCTGCAGTTAACCTCGCGGTGCACATACAAGTATTTCTATAGAAAAACCGTCACAATTATTTTATGCGTTTTGTGGCAATTAAACCATATTAAATACAATATTTGATCATAATCTGATGTTAGTTAAAATTAATTAAAAGTTTCTAAAGTAATCTTCTTCTTTTTCTTCAATTTGAAGATTTTTCATGTAGAATTGGGAAATCAATGTTAAATGATATTAAAAACTACCTTTAATCAGACTCAAACTGTTCGTTGTCCACTTCTTCTTCTACTTCTTTGTCTTCTTCTTCATTTTCAAAATCTTCTGCAATTGGAGGTAAGAGAGGTGTACTTGAATTCATTAGATTTACTACCTCTTACGACGTAGCCTTTTTAATAACAAATAAAAACTATCCAACAATACTTCGGCATAACAATTATATGTATATATTTACATAATTTATATATCACAACTAGATAGAATACAGAATACATTCCTCAAACTTCTGGATCGTAAATCTCTTACATATTTTGACTCGTATGAAGACTCTTCTTCCTTTTATAGTTTAACTTCCCTTATTAAACGTAGAAGCATTTCTGATCTGTCTTTCCTCTTCAAAATTTTAAACAATTTTATCGATAGTCCATATCTCTTGGAGCGTATTTCAATCAATTGTCCCGTACAGTCAACACGACAAGTTCATTTTTTTATAATTCATTGCCCAAAAAAAAAAATGTTCAAAACTCGTTTATTTATCGTAGCTGCTCCAAATTTAATTTACTTTGTCACCATTTACATATTTTTAATACAACATTTTGTGACTTCAAAAAAAAACTTTTTGAAACACTGTAAAATGAAACATTTGTCAGTGCGTAATAAGTTTATGTTCCTTTAAATATGTTAATTTTATTATGATATCAAAATTTTGAAATCGTCAACTACATTATGAAAATCCCTCTCCTCCACTCTTCCACTCTATTTCCTCATCCCTTAACCTTCTTAGAGGCTCTTTTTTTTTTCTTATGTCTTATATAATATATTATTTTTCTCTTTACTGTGTAACATGTTCTCTCATTATATTTGTGAAAAACTTTAACTGAATGTATGTACTATTTTTTATATTTTGTATTCTTATATAAAAACTGCTCTTTTTTCTTAATAAATAAAAAAAAAAGAAAAAAAAATCACCAAATCTGTATTCATTATACGAAATATTCAAATATGTCATTAAATATATTCGTTATTAGATATATTAATTTAGTTTTTTTAAATCCTATTTTCATCATATGATTGGGTATGTATAATTAATAACTTCCTCATCTCAGTCCACTGTAGAAAGTGTATATTAACTTTTTTCACAATTTAAATTTCTAATATTCCTATGTTCTAAATACATTTTATGAAAAAGATAATATTTGCAGTTTCATCTCTCTATGAGGAGAGTTCAGAGTGTGTATAAGTTAATGGGCGATTCTCATTATGGTTTGCGATCTCAAAAGGCGTGAAACAAAGATGTGTAATGTCGCCATGGTAGTTTAATCTGTACATGGACAACTGTATGAAAGAGATAGAATGTATGGGTATTGAGAGCAAAAATGGTTCATTTTTTAGTAAGCTGCTTGTTGTATGCTGATGACGCAGTTCTGTTAGCAAGCAGCAACGAGGATTTGCAACAAATAGTCTCTAGAATGTTTGATGTATGCCTAAAGAGCAAATTGATGATGAACGAAAGTAAGTCAAAGGTGATAGTATTTGAAAGGGGAAGTGAAGTTACTGACTGCATAATAAATAAAAACAACGAATGTCTCGAACAAGTAAAAGAATTTGTGTATCTGGAAAACACGTTTTCAAGAGATGGAAGAATAGAAAAAGATGTTCAAAGGAGAGTGAATGCGGGCAACAAAATGAACGGCGCACCAAGCAGAGTAATTGCTAGTAAAAATATGACAATCGAAGCTAAACTGGCAGTGCACAACGAAGTTTTAGTCCCAACACTTATGTGTGAAACTGAAACATGGAACTGGCAGACGATGGATGAATTGCCGAGTGAACGCGGTTGAAATGCGATCTCTTAGACGAATCTGTGAGAAATCAATGTATGACAGGGTTACGAATAATGAAATCAGGCGAGAGTGTAAATCTGAGTCGGGTAAAATAAGATTAAGAAAGATTCTCTGAGATGGTTTGGTTATGTAGAACGAATGGACGACGAAAGAATGGTAAAACAAGTACATATGGCGAAAATGAACCGCAACGTAAGACGCGGATGACCAAGGAAGACGTGGTATGATCAGATAAACCAAAATCTTAAGTCTGGTCATGTCAAAAGCAGGCAGAACCGAAAAGCATGTATGACAAGATGTATGAATGTGGAAGAAGCTAGAAATGTATGCCAGGATAGACTTGTGTGGCGGTCTATTCTCCCTGGCTACCCTCACGGAGAAATGGCGTGATGGTAGTAGTAGTAGTAGAAGTACAAGCATTTTAAGCTGTACATCTGTATGAATTCCAAATAAAATAAAATAATTCCCAATTCACAAAGAGAAGTCTGTTTTTTAATTGGGAAATAAGGCTTGCATATTTTAACTTTACATTATGTTATTCATATAAAATGATGAGGAATGTGGAATCAGAAAAGGAACCAAGGAAAGAAAAAGGGGTGAAAATATACATATAAAAAAAAACAATAAAATTCAGGGAGTTCATGATTCTGATAATATATACTAATGTTTCAGGCGTTTCTTTTTTATATGAAGAGGTAGCTCATTCCAAAGTCAGCTTGAGCGGAATTATTAATTACAGAGTTGTTGGTATATTTAATTCGTATTAGGCTTATCAATTTCAAATCACCTACACCTTCACCTTTTATATTAATTTACTGGTTCTGAAACCGGTAATCTTGATTTTTTTATTTTTTTTATTTCATATTTTCCTTAATCGAAGTCAATCCCCTTAACGATATTCAAAAAATGTCCATAAAATCCCTACCAATCTTTGAACCATTTTGAACAAAAAAAAATTCAAACATTTTTTTACTCCACGGAAACATTTATTTTTTATTTGTGTATTTTTCCATACATATATTATTTACATAGAAATATAATTACAAAAATACACTTTAGAAAAATACATCTTAAAATTAAGCTATAACATAAATTGGAAAAAATGCCCACAAAGACTACAGCGTCTGGCGTGAACCATTCCTTTTTTAACTTTTAAACAAGTATGATGACAATATTATACCACTAATGATTAACTGTGTTGAAGGCATCTTTTGTACAAAAATATTAAATGGAATTACAGAAACCGATGCTCCAGAATCTTATTATTTCTGTAAACTTTTTATGGTTTACATAAATTTTAATAAGAAATGGTTTTAAGGTATTTACCGTTTGTATCAAGCCTACTGATTTTTTCCGTATTTTAAAAACAATTTTTAAATGACCTTCTAACCCACAAATTCAACATTTTTTCTTTAAAAATCTACAGTTCGATTTTATATGACCCATTTCATTACAACAATAACATTGTATTTATCATAACTCGTATGTTCTATAGAACTTGACCTAGAGATATTTTTTGTGCGCAATGTTTATAAACACTACACTTACTTTTTTCATGCAACACAATTTGACAATTTGAAATATTTTTTAAGATAACTTGACAGGTCATAAGCCCTGTAAATGCCTACACCTCTATATTTCCTTCTCAAGAGTGTTTCCCCTCTTTCTTGCAACCAATATAGATCTAAATAACTCCCAAAGGAAGAAATCCAGCCTGTTTACAAACATTTGTACACACTCAAAACATGTTTGATGCTTTTCATCGTATCACAAATTTAACATAAATAGTATGCCGTTTTATATACGCCTCCACACGTTTTTTATCATTTTTTTAAAGAAATAACCCGCTAAGCCTCTATTTTAGAGGTTTGTCAACAGGTAGGAAAGAGGAGATATGGAAGAACGCAATAAAAATACATTACAACACCCAGACCAATTGAGAAAATAATATTTCTTGTTTTTTTCTTTCTTGCAACTGGTGGGAATCAAACCCGCAACGCCAGTTTCACAATTGCCCGTTTAACCAACTGCGCCATGCCGCGAGTGATTTTAAAATTAAGACCTCGTTCACGAAAGTTTTCACAAATGTCGGTTAATTTCTTTTGGCTCTCAGTACTTACTGTAAGATAAATATTGTATCAAACGTTCCAGAACTAAATATTTTTATTGTTTTCAGGTGACTGTTTCCACAGTCAATATGCTGACTACAGTCCTGAACGACAGCCCAGTCTTCCCGGAACGTGAGGAGGACCAAGCTGACCTCACAGGGCCGCTCCTTATGGACAGTCCGCAGGTACTATTTATTATACTAGTGATGCGTATTACCATAGTCGAATAATTAGATTACTGTCATAACTGAATTATTAGGGTGATCTGTTTTGTAAAAAAAAAAACAGATATCAAAAATAGAGGAAGAAATTAAAAGGAAATACGGAAATCTATGTACTTGTATGGGTTTTCACCTGTCATTGGCTGATAAAAGTGATTAGTTTACACACTGTGTAACCTGTTGTGGTTTGGAAAACCATGAAAAAAACCATAAAACTAACTAACTGATCCCTAAAATTGCATGAGAATTCAAAATTAAAATAAAGGCAGAGAAATAAGAATGTGATTCCCAAAAAAATCTCATCATCTATTTACTTTCCCTTTTTTTCTCACCCCAAATGAACTTTTCGTTAACTAGGTAGTTTAAATTTGATGAGACGGGCAGCTGTTCCTGTGGGATGCTGATACAGTTGGGCCTGTGCTTTCTTCTCTTGTTCTGTCCCTCCTTAAGCTGGTGGTCTTCGGATCTGTTCATCCAGGGTGTCCTTCTTTATTCTAGGCCATTTTCATTTTGTAAATACCAACAACAACAAACCATTACGCTGTTTCCGTAAGGGTAAGCAGAGACGATAGAACGCTATACCACTATGTCTTTGCACACAAACCTCGCTTCCTCTACATTCATACATAGTATCATGCACGCGTGCCGACTATTCCGACTTATTGTAAACATATTTGTCCATAATTCTGTTTTATGTATATGCATTCTTCTGATTTTCTTTGGAAATACGAAATGTGTTTTTTTTATATGACCTACCAATGTTTCAGTAAAAAGAAATACCTGTACTTATTTTTGTACAATACCTGATTTTTTTATTGTGTATTGTTCAGTTTTACTAAAGTCTTTATTTATTTTATGTAAATACACTTTTTTTTCAAATTAATTGTTTCAAAGTTTTTTTATGTTTTTTTGAATAAATAAAAACAGAGAGATTGAGGTGATCCGAGGGGTTAGGACGACTTTTTGACCGCTATCCATACATCTTCCGAGTTTGTGTTACCTAGGAATAATGTAGTTCACTTTCCTCTTTGCACGGAGTCCCCCAGGACTGGTATTCTAAACGCTTTTATAGCGCGGTATATACGGCGCTATAAAAGCGTTCAGAATAGCAGTGTAGGACTTTACAAAAGCTGCGGGTGGATGGTGGGCTTTTGGATCCCCTTAATACCATAATTTACAGTCCTTGGACTGGTACCTGACGCATAAGACTGATCACCTTACTTTCCTGTCAATTGTAGAGAAACTTTGCCGTACAATTATACTATAGCCAATTTCTCGTAGCATTGAACTTCTTCATTGTGATTCGATGGGTTGAAACAGAGTGAGAACAAAACCTCTAGTCAGACCTCTAATCTCTAATAAAGTGGTACTATCAAGGGATCACAACCCGAGTGATTATTTTATTCATATTTTCACCAATGAGGATGTTCAGCGCTACGGGAAATTTGATATAACAGACGTTTTTTTACGCGGGTTAAAAATTAAAGCATTAAATTGTACGACGCTGTTAATTTAAAATATACGATTTTTTTTTAAATGATTTTAACACATTACAACAGGGATGGAAAACATTTTAGAGAATGAAATATAGAAGTCTAGGCATTCACAGGGCTTATGACCTGTCGATTCGCTTGTTTGAGTGGCCACTTTACACACTATCCCTATTGTAATTAGTTAATCTCAATGACTCCCTAAAGGGTGAAATCAAGTATTTTGTCTACAATAATTTGAACAAACTCAAAATATTGTAAATATTATTTTAATTAAAACTACCTACTTTGAACGACATCACTCGTACTTCCGAATTAACCAATGATAGAGTTTTGTGATAGATTTTCAGTTTACGGGAAGCCAATTCACCAATCAGAAAACCTCACTGAAGAAGACTTGTGACATTGCACACGGAGTAATTTCAAAATTATAAAACTTCCACAATTCAGAGCGCAGATAATACATGTAGAAAATATTTTTTTAAATTTTGGATTAGTTTTATAGTCTATTTGAAAATACCATTGAACTTCGTTATTGGTTCCATTTCCAACCGAACATGTTTCTTCTTCAACCAATTATTTTTAACATAACTTATTATCATTAGATAAAGTTAGGAATCATTCGATTAATTTCATCATTCAGTTATGCGCTTCACTATACTTAACTAACCACTCTCGCATTACTCTCTGTCGTCCTGATCTCCCCTTTCCGCACCAATCCCTGCTGCTGTCTTTGACGTCACACTAATCCTTGTCATTTTAATTTCCCCTTGAAACATCGAAAAGCAAATCAGGATTATCCGTGAACCGGAAAAAAGTTTTTCGAGATTTTTCTGTGTTGAAAATGTAGATCATATTTGTTTTTAAAGCATTAACTTTATTGTAAAACATTTCTACTAATATTTTTTTATATTTATTTTTATTATTTTTATTTGTTTAATTTTACAATACGCCCAAGAGGCATTTACAAAACTTATGCAGATAAGTACAAACACAGTAAGTAATAATTTTAAAAATAAACAACACGTTTTTTTTGTATACATGTAGAATTAAGAAAGGATGCTGCAATGCAAAATAAAAGGTGAAACTTTGCATAGTAAAAAAAAAAAAGAAAAATATGGATATAAGAAAAATTTTAGAATTAAAAAGCAAATTGTAAATAACTTGTAAAGAATTTAAGCAAAAAAATGGTTTTAACAAATGAATGTTAAAAACAAATAGTAAAAATCAGTTAACAGTAAGTATATAATAATAAAATATAATAAATATTAAAAAATATAATAAAAATATAATAAAAATATAATAACATAATATATAATAATATAAGTAGATAATAATATAATATATGGTACACAAAAATATTTGCTAAATTAATTTCAGAAAGAGATAAGATAATAATAATACACATCAAAAACAAAAAAAATATACGTACAAAATCATTTATCGGCTCCTTAATATCTACCGGTTACATGACGTACCCGTCTCTTCGTCGGGACTCTAACTACATGAACATCTAAATACTAAAATACAACGCCACCTTTACAATTACCAGAGCATACATAAAACTAGGGTAGGCTAAAAAGTAATGCACACATGTTTTTAGAACATGAACAAAAACCAATAGCAAGATCAGGAAAAAGGATCATTAAAGTACGATTCTTAAGCTTCAAAATCATTTTTTTATTTTTCGACATAATCACCGTTAAGCCTAACACATTTCTCCCAACGTGTAACAATTTTTTATTCTGTCACTGAAAATTTCTGACGACTTTTCTCGAATCCAGGAGTTGATAGCTGCCTTCACCTCACCGTCCGAGGTGTAATGATTATTCTTGAGATCTAATCGCAAGACGCAAGATCGGGTAATCGGAACTTCAGGTTTTGCAGTTTTCTTTCAGTAGCGCGCGAGGTGTGCGGACTAGCGCCGTCATGTTGCAAGATTATTGGCACCAGGCTGCCTCTAATACGACAAACTCGTCATCGGCGGTGTTTTAGAATCTGTCTGTACTGAGAAGAATTTACTGTTGCCCGTCATTTTGAATCAAATTGCCGACAAGTTTGCGGCAGTGATCGGACGTCCGTTGCGTTATTCATCAACAATTATAGCTTTTTCGGGCTCGCAACCACGAAATTTTACTTCCCATCGATTAACAGTAGACCTTTCAACAGTATTGTCACTATTAACCGCCTTAAAAATACACTGAATCTCAGTAGGGGTCGGTTTTTTTAGCAGCTAAAAATTTGATAACAGCCCGCTGTTTAACTCGCGTCGACATAGCACTAGTCACACGTCTCCATACTTCCGATTTTCAAAATTCAGAGGGTGAACGCAACGCCTTTAAACCTGCGCATGCGTACATTAGGAGAATGTTACTTCCACACGCTACCTGGCGCGTTTCTTAAAATAATTGTATTCGCGTCGTACAAGCATGTGTGCTAGAGGTGGTAAAAAAATGTAACTACCGTTATAAAACAGTAACTTAACTAACTAAATCACCAAGCGCAGAAATACCTAAATAAAAAAAAAAACATTTCACTATGCCTTTACGATTGCAATATGTTAATATAAATAACTCACGATAGAATAAGTTCTCGCTATTTTTTCGTGAAAATTAATGCTTTGCTTTTAAAATTCAGTAAAGCACGTGCCATTGAAAGTGTTGTCCATCACTAGCGACTACTTTCTGTCTGGCAGCATACAATTACCATCTCGAAAAAACGACTCATCTTTTGAGGTTATCCACAAATCGCGCCATTTATTTGCATCATCATAAGAATGGAAGTGCTGTTCAGCCATGCCATGAGTCATCGATCGGAATAAGTGGTAATCGAGAGGGACAATGCCCGGTGAATATGACGGGTGGAGTAGGATTCCCGTTTGAGCGTTTGAGTATGTTTTGACTGGCCTTGCAACACGTGGCCGAGTTATGCTGCAAAATTTCTCTGTCGTGTCTCTCCCAGAATTGCGGTCAGTTCTACTTCAATGCTCGGTTATAACGCATCAATTCTAGTCGATAGCGAACTCTTGAGGTGGTTTCATTGGGTTTAAGGAGCTCAAAATACACTACACCCAGCTGATCATAGTGCAGAGCAGAGATAATAATGATGTTTGGTTATGTTCCGACAGAGCATGGACACCGTAATTCTGTATGTTTCAGTTGAAATTTTTTTTTGAAAAGTAATGCAGCAAAATTTCCTGCCCATACTCTTTTATTGTAACGAAATTCAACATGTTTAACGCTACGAAAATATATGTTGTTTACACTTTGGCGGAATAACAGATACTGTTGTAGTGTAAGCGTTATGGTGTGAAGAATGATTAAATGGAGTTTTAACTTACCCAAAAGTTTTTTTGAGTGAGAATGAGCATGTTTAAATTAAAGATTTCACTAACATATTTATGTGGAATTTATTACTACCTAATTGTCTATAATAAAGGAAAAATATTAGAAAATGGATGCCCACAATATTGGCTGAACCTAACCATGGTATATGAAATTAATTTACGTTAAATATTAAAAGTCGTGCACGTCGAAATAACCAAAATTAGCGCCGGGCGAAGAGAGTCTGAATTTTGTTTTTCAGTTATTGGTGACATGTTGCGTTCCTGCGTTGTTACATTGGCAGGCCTGGCACCTGGTGTTGCAAGTGCCCATTACTGTCATTTCAAGCCTAAAATTTCAGATTCATTATGTTGTTGGTTACAGCATTGCCCGGTGTAAAATCGCTAATACAACACCATATTATGTCTGTGGCGTATTTCAGTGCAGCTTTCTTATATATTTTAGTAATGTTAATTATGTTCTTAGGTAGATAAGATTCTGGGGATAGCGACTGCTAATGATCGTTCACCATAGTAATTATTGAATTAAGTCATTGTAGGAATTATGCGTGTAAAAAGCATGGAAGCTCCGACCCAGTTGGAGGTGACAGAAGAAAACAAAGTTGGGCTTCAACGGTGTATTTATTGCATAAATGAATAAATAGCGTAACCGCGTAAACGTTTTACTTGACTAACTAACTGATTGAGTACCTGCTGAGTATCTGCCGATATACTGTCGTCCATACTTTATTTCCTAGTGTGGAATTAAGGTCGTATACTATTTTCCCGGCTGTCAGCAATTTGATATCACTGCGAATCAACAATTTGAATGTTTTAATCATGTATTGTTTGATTCAATTTTTGCACTGTCCAGTGTGGCAGATAACAGGGGGCATTGATTTCCGGATGAGTCCTACAGAATCCAATCCAATTCAATTGGTTAATTAGAAATAAATGTGTACTAAATACATAAAATTACATGGCTCTAGTATTGTTTTTGTAAAAAGCAAACTATACGAGAATGTGTTATTTTTTGCCGTAGATCGCAGTTATCTGTAAACATATTAGATAAATCACTATTTTTATAGCCTTAAGATAAAATTTACCCTCTTTCTCTACGTCCGCGTCTGCCTTTTTATCTCACATGTCGAGAATCCGTAATCGGGTGAGAGCCTTTGTTGAAAGCGGGGAGAATATAAATCCTTCTCGAGAGAGTTGACTTGCCAGGAAACGGGAACACGGAACGTTAGAGACAGGTTTGACCACCTGCGGACAAGAAACTATACAAAAATACCAGTTATATTTTATCATGTTTATTCTTTTTGTTCGTCGTAATTAAATTTATTTTTAGTCAGCCTCGTGGTGTAATGGTCAATGCGTTTACCTACCGTGCAAGATACCTCGGGTTCGATTCCCGACATGATTGATGTGAAATATTTATTTACAAGGGTGTTTTTACACTGAAATATTTCACAGTTGTACAAGGGATTGAAGCTGTACAACGAGTTACCTAAAGAAATAAAGGAGAAAGAAAAGATCGAAATATTTAAAATGAATTTGAATTAATATGTTATTGACAAATTTTGATAAAAAATGTTATGTTATTAAAAGTTTATATTCGTTCTAAAGATGTTATGAACTAACTTAATAAAGCATAAATAAATAGTTCGTATACCCTTAAACCTTCTAACCTTTATGCAACAAAAATGATCAAGATACCCCGCAATTGGTATACCAATGCAGTGTCCTATGCACCATTAGATGCGGAAAGGGAATAATGATTATTATTTTATTTATTTATTTGTTTATTTATTTATTTATTTATGTATTTATTTATTTATGTATTTATTTATTTATTTATTTATTTATTTATTTATTTATTTATTTATTTATTTATTTATTTATTTATTTATTTATTTATTTATTTATTTATTTATTTATTTATTTATTTATTTATTTATTTATTTATTTATTTATTTATTTATTTATTTATTTATTTATTTATTTATTTATTTATTTATTTATTTATTTATTTATTTATTTATTTATTTATTTATTTATTTATTTATTTATTTATTTATTTATTTATTTATTTATTTATTTATTTATTTATTTATTTATTTATTTATTTATTTATTTATTTATTTATTTATTTATTTATTTATTTATTTATTTATTTATTTATTTATTTATTATACGGCCTACGCCAATTACAACAGTTTCATGAAGAAACATAAATGCAAGAAACTGAACAAAAATAACATAAAACTATGTAGCAAAGGCAAACAAGGGCAAAACAATAATGGTATACAATATATTAATTAAAACGAAAGACATAAGACTTCGAACTAAACCATGCCAATCCAACTTCATCCCACACTGTTTAGTCGCGAAGAGATCTACGAAAAGCCGGAAGATCTATCCCAAAGAATTCCAAGTCGTGAGATGAATTGACTAATCTACACATTCTGGACATTGGGGCATAAAAACAAAAGTTGCTCTTAGAAGATTTAATAAATAGCAGATTTTGACTTCTGGTGACATGGTTAGGAACATGACAAGAAATTGATTGCAACAGAGATGGGACATCACTTATAGCATTAAGTATTTTGAAAATGCATATAAGGTCCATCTCAGTTCTACGTCTCTCCAATGAAGACAGATTAAGAGATTGCTCTATTTCAAAATAGGAATAATTACCCCTTTGTAATCCGAGCAACCATGCCACTTTTCTTATAAAACGGTGCTGGACAGACTCAAAATGGTAAATATGAGTCCTGTAGAATGGAGACCAAATAGGAGAAGCGTATTCTAGATGGGGTCGAACGTGAGCAATAAAGAGTTTTGATGGTATTAATATTTTTAAAGTCCGTTGTCACTCTATTGATAAAACCGAGAAGTTTGAGAGATTTGTTGTAATATGATATATTATTATATTTATACGAGTATATTATATTATATTTATGAGTTCAAAATCATAAGAAAATAACTTTGATAATTTTACCGAGAATTGCTCTTCCTTTTCAATTAGACCAAATTTCAAAAAGTTTTAAGGATGTGAAGATTGGACATATTATGTTATACGTCACGGTATATTATCAAATAGGAATACGTCACGGTGTATTATTAAATGTGAATCTTGCCTTGATACGTCCGTACTGTCAGTTCATTATTACTAGAATTCCAAATAAACTATCAAGCCTCGTGTCATCTGACAAAGAATGGCCAATTTTACATGTACCGTCCAAATTCGTAAGGTACGGAAAAATGAGGGTAAACTGACATTTATTATCTAATTTACTATTTATTTAAAATGTATTCAGCGGTGACTCTCAGGTAAAAGTCCCGGAACAGGAAACCAAGTGGAGATTAGTCGGCCTCATGGTGTACCGGTTATTGCGTATGCCAGGCATTAATATAATAAAAAATATGTATATAATACTCAATATCGACCCGCTTACGTTATTTTACCATGCCGTGTGGATTTTAAATTTTCCATATTTAGTGATTCTGAACCTACGACTACGTAATCTAATATATTATTCAGAGTCTATAATTTCTCCTCCAATACAGAATATTGTGATTCCTTATTTTGCATATTGTGTAAATAGTACTTTTAAAAAATTGCCCGGACATTGATTTCTTTGGAGACTCGTTGACTTGTTTATTTTTTATTAGATTTTTATTATTTTTATACTTTGGAGCGGGTACACTTAGGAACTTAGATAAACGCAACAAAAACCATAATATAAATATAATAATATACCTGAGTATTCCCTATATTAAAGTTTGTAGATAAATATTACATAAAAATGTACCTGCTTATAATTGATATATTCCTGATTCTCCTATTTTTTTACGATAACCGTTTACACAGCACCGAAAAATATTTTGAGGGTATCCCAATATTTGTAAACATCACATACTACTTAGTTAAATAAATAAAAGAACTTTGTTTTTCACCACTATTTTTTTTCAAAGCTAAACAAGCTTCTTTGTCAAGGTTTACTCAACTAATAAATTCTTACATATTTTATTTTATGTTATCAGTTTGCTGCCGATGAAACAAATAAATCTTTTTTTTTCTTGAAATGTTGGTAATGAGATGGATACGTTCGAAACTAGACAGGAGTGGACTAAAATAAAAATTGGTAATTAATTATTTATTTGTTATTATGAATAGCTTTTTTAAATTCCAAGTTGCTTAATTTTAATATTTTATTTTCAACATGAAGTAAGTACTTTTAATCCGGTGTCTTTATTGAAATAATAATTATTTTCTATCAGACGGTTTGCGAATTCAGAAAAAATATTATTATTTAGGCACCTTATGTGCTCTTTTACTCTTAACATTAAAGTTTCTTCTAGTTTTAATGTAGATTGAATCGCTATCATTACAATTTAATTGGTATATGCCAGATTTATGAACTATATTTTTGTGATTTTTTAACAATGTTCCTATATTATAAGTTGTGTAGGATGCGGGTTTAATATTTGATGGTAGGTAATTAGATAATTGTTTAGAAAACATGACATTCATAAAAAGAATGCGCCCCCACTGTTAAGATGGGTTTGCTTTATTTATTGTGTGAGTAGAATATAAATATGCATTTGTAATTTATTATATAAATTAAAGACGAGTGGTACTTTAATTTACAAATTTAAAATATCTAGTGACCGGGTTCGTCGCTTTTGCGACATCATCATTTCAATGAACTTCCATCAAGAATTTTCACTAACAAACTTAAATGTATTTATAAGTTTGTGTTTGCGTTTTATTTGAGTTTGCGTTTCTGTTTTGTTGTTATAACCACGAAGTTAGTTAGCTTCAAATATAACATTTATATCACACACCACATTTAACCTTTCGAGGGTTAAGTTGAAATTGACAGATAATTTAAAAGAACAAAAAACATTTTGAAAAAATGTGTTTTTGCTGATTTTGGTAAAATACCTCAACGAAATTAATATATACGAATATAACAAACGTTCGCTGAGCAGACATAAAACATAATGTGTATATCAGTTTATAAGTAACCTATTAATTTGATATTTTATCGTCAAAATGGCGTCTTCACAGAATTAGCATTCCTTTTACCCCCAATCTTATAGTGTTATGCCGCTTTTTCTTCTAGCCGCGGCAGACAAGGGCGCCTCCTTTAGAATTAACATCGCAGTGACTAGAGAAAATATGAGCAGAAGAAGATCCCTTCTTGCCACAGAAATACGAGTATAAACCGTAGATACACTCCGCGTTACGTATAATCGGCTCTCGCAGGATTACATCGTTCGAGCGATTTCGCTAAGCCGCCATGTTTATCTGTGGTTTAGCATGAAATCAGCCGCAGGTGGTGTTCGCAGAATTCTAATTAGGCGTTTATGGAGATGATCGGAAAACACAAAGAAATATTATTAAAAAATTTTCATTTCAATGGGCGTGTGTAAAAACTTTTGATTGTTATTATAATTTGTGGGTTGTTACAATAAATATTATATTTTACTATCTCCGTATTTCAGAAACCGGAAGGAGATTTTTAGCATCTTTAGTCACACGCGTCAATCACTTCAACACATGTCATAACAACGATGGTATAAATGATTCGGGTTAAAAAAAACTTTAATTAAGTAGTTAAGGTAGTTTACGTTTAGTTAACGTAACCACTCTTTAAACCGAATCATTTAAAGACATACTGTGTATTGTGTACGTATACCTAACAAAAAAACAAAAATTAAGTTTTTATTTTTAATTTTTTAGATGTTTTCAGATACAACATTATTTTGTTTAAACTTTTTTTAGTTATTGTAGCGTTCGAACTAACATAAAAAAAGCATTTAAACCAAAATACCGTAGCCGTGGCATACACTATAAGTTACCTTTTCACAGAGATTCCTACCATTCCATACGTCATTTACCTACTTAATACCTACCCACCTAAAATCCGAACGAAAGTGCTCCCTACCGTAAGTCAATTCCAATTCGCTCTGGTTAGGAGGTGACTTAAATTGATCCGAGGGATCGAAATATGTGTCTTTTCAGACCGTAAACCCGACGGGACGCAAGTCGTTTCTACCTGTCAAATTACCTATGCCCAGAAGCTCGCTTTCTGTACAGATAGTAAAAATTGACATTAATCTCGTTATTAGCACAATGAAGAGAATAATACCATATATATTTTTTAATTAAAAAAAAAATATTTATGTAAATGTGTATACACGTATTTTTAATGCAACTGTGAAACATTATTTTGCGTAATATTTTTTAAACTAAAACAACTGTGTACGTAGTACATTTGTAATATACGAAATAATATACAAATATGTATGTGTACATTTATGTTTTTCCTTTTTAAAAAAATGTTGTTATTATTTTATTTTTACATCTGAGCATGTTTTTCATTCTTTATTTTAATTCTTAAGTTTTGAAAATTTTCTTTATTTTTTACTTTAATTAAAAAATTTAAACAACTTCTATTTATGTTTTTTTCCTTCTCTTTTTTGTACTTTAATATATAATCTTACATATAATTACCTTATAATATGGAAACTTCACTGGTCCATTAGAGTTAAGTCTAACTGTGTAAAATATAAAACTATGTAACTGTACTGTATGTTTCTTAAATAAAAGAAAATAAAAAATACCCTTCAAAGGTCAAGTACAAGTTAAATATTAAATTCAAATTATGTGGAAAATTGTTTTACAAAATTATTTATTTCTGCTTTAGTGGAATTTGAAATAAGCTAAGAGATTATTTTTTTTTTCCCAAACGCCTTTTCTGTAAAAAAAAATTCGTAGGGATTTTTTTGTAGGTTCATAAATGCAGTAAAAAATGTTCGAAAACATTTTAAACAATATAATGTACCTACCTCGTAAAAATCCTTCTAGGGTTAAAATCCTGAATATAAATATACTAAAGCTTAGACGTTGGCGTAGTCAAAACGTGGTATGTTTTTAATTTTTATAAAACGATGTCCTCCAAAAACGCTTGCTTAACGAACGATAGATAAGCCATTTAATTAATGAGAACAAATCAATCCAAAACAGGCCTAATTGAACGGGAGCACTGAAATATTCGGGGTATTTATAAATCCACGAACATTATATTTCGGGGATGGATAAACATGTAAATATACGGGTTACATCTCTCTCCAGTGCCGTGGTGTGGCAATATTGTACCTACTCCTCGCCCGTGCGAGGAGGCGCGGATTACAATATCCCCGCAATGATTGATTAACAGCTCTATCGCTCCGTAACTCTTACCGCCCGCACCACCCCATCCCAAAAGCGAAAACATATTTCTCCTGTGACGTCGACGATAACAGAGAAAGTATCGATTGTTTTCACAACGTTATTTGCATCAAGAACGATACAAATATTATGGAGAAAATTCATTTTAAATAAAGATACTAACCAATATTCTTTCCGTATGATGCCAAGACAGTGTATAATTAAGAAAAAGATAAATAATAAATTCATGAAAAACTTTTATAATTAGTATTGTTTTCCATTCCTCACCCCAGTTTTCAATATTTCCAAGAAAAGGGAAATCAACATTGTAAAATGTAGAGCAATGGGGATAATACGTTAAATATATATATATATATATTCAAATGTAGAAAGCATGCATTAAGAAATCGGTTTTTTCACAGTTAAGCAACAAATAAAATATAATGCTACAATTTTCATTAAAAAAACAATAAAATCGCATTTAAAAAAAACGAAATTTAATCAGCAATGCCGAAACGTTACAAAATACGATGATATTAACTAATGAGGAAAAATACAGTCTTAAAACTCATTGTGCAAGGCTTTAAAATTGTACAATGAATTATCTGAAAAAAGAAAGAAATTGAAAAGCACAAAACATTTCAAATCAATTTGAAAAAATATGTTTGTAGGATTTGCGCCTGGGAAAATGTGTGATTTCGTTTTTGGACTGTCTTTTAAACGATAGTAGGTCAGCTGACACTGAGAATTGATTTCCGGGTGACTCCTGTATGTTCATGATAAATTTATAAATAAAATGTAAGGTGTTATGAACAAACTAAATAAAGCATAAATTAAACTAATTAAAAATCCCACCTTGCCCTGCGCCCTTCAGACACCATTATCACTACCTAAGTACTATTCTGCGTAATTATTTTGGCTACCCGGTAAAGGGTAATTCTGAATACTTGAAACTGGTTGTTCTTATTAATATTGCATTTGACTTAAAACATCAAATGTTTTATTTATTTTTAAATATGTGTGATGATATGGTCTAAGAACATGAGATGTTATTTCTATTTAAATACTTGGGGGTATTAAAAGCAAACTTAGAAATCTCCATTTAAGGAGTTACTGAAATATATGCGAAAAAGTTTAAAAAAAGATTTGGGAGATTTCTAATTATGCTTCACCAACTCAATGAAGAATGCTAAGTTTGCGGTGTCAAGAAGTATAATTGAAATCTGTTTTTGCCAGATTTAGAGACAGTTTTAAATAACGCTATTATTTAGGTAGGTAGGTTTTTATGTACAGTTTATTTTGGCAACAATCACTAATTTTCCGTTTTTGGTGGAGATTTCTAAGTTTGCTCTTATACCCTAACATGTCAAATAGTACTTACACTTAATTACAAAAATTGAACAAATATGGTATACAAAAACTATGTGAAGGTATAAGAAGCCAGCGTGTAAACGGCTTCTTTAAAATTAATATGTCAAATAATAGTTTTAAAAACTGTCATGTTACCTGCTAATTTCGAATAAAATATGCAAGTTCTTACAAAAAATAATTTCGTAACAAAGTATACGAGCAATGTAAAAAGTTTTAAGTAAAAAGAAGAAGAAAATACGAAATCGTGTAAAACCGTAAATGTAAAAAATAGTGTAAAAATACACGTGAAAGTGAAAAATAAAAACTAGGGTTTACAAATGAAATACAATTCAACAATTCGAAAATTCTGGTATGTCATGCCGTGCTCTGTAAATTATTTTACGCGAAAATCATAAAGCTTGAGATTGAACTTTGTTTTTTTGTACAGTTTAATAAACTTTCTTTAACTCTAGATAAATAAATTTATTTTATATTTTATTTTATTTACTTTATCTTCGGAACATTTTTAGATTACAAATATCACTTTATTTATTGAATCGAAAAAATTCCACATAGGCATGGCCTGTGCGCGGGTATACTAAATCTAGAATACATCATGAAAGTTATGGTGTAGATGTATATTTAAATATAAAAATAGGGACATGTTAGTACAATTAACTTTACATTTGACAAATAAAGGGACTGCAATTCAGCTTATCTTGGGAGTTTTTATAGCCGATAAATAATTACAGACAATATATGTGTGGGTATGAAAAGTCTGGTTAGACATTTATAAACCACCAATATTAAACTTAACGTATTACAACAAAGATGAAGAACATTTAAGAGAAGGTAATATAGAAGTCTAGGCGTCTACAGAGCTTATAGACTGTCCATGGATGGTTTAAGTAGCCACTTTGAAATGATGAAAGAGGATAATGAAAGAGGATGAAAGAATTGAAAGAATATAGATGTTTAAATGTTGGCAGAATGGTGAATGTTACACAGTTGTAAAGTGGCCACTTAAACCAGCGAATGACAGGTCATAAGCCCTGTAGATGACTAGACAACTATATTACCTTCCCTAAAATGTTCTTCATCTCTGTTGTAATATGTTAATATAAAAAGCTCCCCAGGGAGCTGAATCCAGTCCTTGTCTACAAAAATTTAGACATAATCAAAATATTGTTGATAAATTCACCTGGTATACGAAGAAGTATAGATATTGAAAAAATAACATTTTCAGGCGTTGCCTAGTATGTGGGTGAAATAATTTAATTAGATGAATCTCACCCGCATAAAAAAGATTTCAGCTCTTTAACTTCGCAAACATCAACAGATGAAAGAATTGAAGGAATATAGATCTTCAAATATGGGCAGAATGGTGAATGTTACACAAGGTGTAAAGTGGCCACTTAAACCAGCGAATGACAGATCATAAGCTCTGTAGATGCCTAGACAACTATATTACCTTCTCTAAAATGTTCTTCATCTCTGTTGTAATATGTTTATATGAAAAGCTCCCCAGGGAGTTGAATCCAGTCCTTGTCTACAAAAATTTGGACAAACTCAAAATACCATTAATATTAAACTTGTTTGATTTTTCAGCCAGCAGGTGTTAATCTATTTATATCAAACCGTAAAATATTGACTCAAACGTAGCGTTAATTTGGTTTATTTTTACATTTTTATATTTCACATTAAATCATACCAACCAAATGAAAACCCAAATAATCAATATATTTTAATTGGGTTATGCTAGGGTTCAGTGAGGATTAAGTATCCTGAATACTGATGTCCATGTTTCAATAATGTTTGTGTCATCTCTTTTTCGGAAAAAAATATTTTTATTTATTTCATCATCATCATCGTTCCCTATCCGCACCTAATGGTGCATAGGGCACTGCGTCGGTATACCAATCGCAGCGTATCTTGATCATTTTTGTTACATAAAGGTAAGATGATCAGTCTTACGCTTCAGGTACTAGTCCAGGGAAAAAACCCTATTTAATAAATAAATATTTTGTATTAACACTGTCGGGAATCAAACTTGAGACCTCTTGAATGGTAGGCAAATGCGCCGACCCTTACACCAAGAGACCTTTTTCTTTTATTTACATGTATCTATTCTAATAAATAAATTTTAAAATATAACATTTTTTTAATGTTATATAATAATTAAATGTTAACAATATTCTGAGTTTGTCCAATTTTTTTAAACGTTTGTTCTTCACCTCTGTTGCAATATATTAATATTAACCGCGTCCTAGGGAGTTGAATTAAGTACTTGTCTAAAAAAATGGATAAACTCAAAATATTGTTGATAAATCCACCTGGTCCATGAAGAAGTATAAAAATTGAAAAATATAAATTTCAGGCGTTGTCTAGTATGCAGGTGATATAATTCAATCAGAGGAATCTTACCCGCATAAATAAAGGTTTCAGCTCTTTAACTTCATAAACATCAGCAGATGAAAGAACTGAACGAATATAGATGTTCAAATATGGGCAGAATGTCGAATGTTACAAAGTGTGTAAAGCGACCACTTAAACTAGCCAATGACAGGTCATAATCCCTGTAGATATTACTTCTATATTACTTTCTCATAAATATTCTTCATCTCTGTTGCAATATGTTAATTGTTATTAGTTATGTTATTCTACCGACAAGGAATATATTTTTAAGAAAAATGTCGAAATAACAAAAAGCATTATTTATTTTAAGATTCTTATTATTTTAACTATTAATAAACATTTTGGAAGATTATTTACATAATCAACTTGGTGAATCGTTATTAATTAGGCACAAATCATTCTGCTTATTGAATCAAATTGTACATTTCGAAAAGTTTTATAACTTCACATTTCATCACCATTCTTTTTTCATGACAAATACATTACAAAAAAATACATATTATACCTACAATGATAGAAACATTATCTAGAAAACAGAATATAAAAGAAAACAAAAAATTTCGATGAGTACACAAAACATCGGTTGAGTTTTATTTTTTATATGTTTGAGCCTAGACATTTTTGGACAATTTTTATTTTATGATAAAGTATAGTAGTCCATGTAAAAAAATACGTGAAAAATATTTAGAGCATGAAATTTAAATTTAAGATAAAATGTCCCATATGTGACATTTTTTTAGTAAAATAAATGGAAAAATGTTGTAACCACGTGCGGCTGACTTTTTTTCTTTAATTTAAGAAAAAAAGGCTTTGCTGTTTGACATTGAGAACGGTCTCGTTGAGCACATTTCTTCACATAAAAAGAATAGTGTATGAAGAGTTAGGAAAGGTTACTTCATAATGGCGTTTCCCAAAGAACAGTGCGCCAAATAATTTCAGTTGTAACATGGAATCTAAAGATCCTGGTAAAATTGATTGTAGTTGCCGAGATATTCATTAATTAAATGCAATTAGCAACGCCGCGCCGCGCTGCTTACATTACAGGAACGGCCAGGTTAACTCTAAATTATGTGCAACAGTGGCAGCAGTTTGTTGATTAGGGAATATGGAAGTCTAAGCATTTACAGGGCTTATGATCTATTATTATCTGGTTTAAGTTGCCACATGTTTAAACATCCATATTTCCTTAACTCTTCCATTCTTTAGCGTGCTTTAATGAAACATTTGCATTTGGGAAAACGGGTAGACTGGCATTAAAAAATCCTAAAAGGTAATAAGCAAAGGTTATTCCAGACATAATGCTTATTTTTTTTTTTTTATTTATTTGGAAGTTTAACAAGGTTATATAAGATACATACAATTTTTAAGTAAGCGTTGCTAATATTCTTTATACATATCCTCAATTATAGAACTTCCCCATCTTTCATAAATTATATAAAATAAGTGTGTAGCTTAATTAAATCCATTTAAGTAGGAAATAATAAAGATTAAGTTTAGTGAAAGATAAAAATAAAGATTGAGTTAAAGAAATAAAATTGAGTTAAACATCAGAAACTACTTAATTCTTTTATTTTTTTTAAAAGAAAAGAAAAGAGAAAATAAGAACATATAAGATGTAATAAAATAAACTAAAATTAATTTACATACACAAAAATAAAGATTAGGCATTTAATTTAAGACACATTTTTTTTATAATCAATTTGCTCATCATGATAAATGTCAATGTTAACTTTTTTTTATTTTGTTGTAGAGTCTTAACATTCTTGCAAGAGAGTTAAAATGTGCCATATTGTTTGTAAAAAAATGGAAGGTTTATGTTAGTCATTTAGCTTTTTTTTTACCACCACGAGGAGGCCCAATTACAATGGTGAATTACAGCACAGAACACTCAGGGTTGAGAAAAATCGCATTATTTTTTCTGTACTCACCGGGAATCGAAGCCGAAACCTTTTGTGCATAGGTCGAGTATGTATTTTAGCCATTACACACGGAGATTGCTATAGTCGTCGACGTTTATCGACAAACAGCGTCAAATGTTAACGTGCCTTTGTAATACAGCGCCTAGATTTGTTTTGTGTGAGAGTACAGCTGAATATGGAAAAGTTTCTCCATTACCTTCAGTTTTTCTAGAGATTAATATTTATTACAAACGTATCTCCACTGATTTGAATTACTATTGAGTAATTAACAAAACTCGCTGCTAAAATTGCGTTATGAATTTTAGCAGTTAGTTTGTTATAAGTTCCAATGGACTTAGTTTTTTTCTCAATCATCAGTGATTGGTCTGTCTAGTAATGTTTTTACCACATTAGTTCATTTCATATTAAATAACTCTTTGTTATATAATTTTATTATATTTAAATCACACTATTGTAGTTTTTGGGAGAAAACTTCTCCCATCCTTCCTATGTTGATAAGCAAATATTAAAGATTGGTTTATGTTAATGACGTTAAAAATAGGTCTTAATAAAAAACAACCGTCAAATCAATTAAAATTTGATGCCATACCAAATCATAGTTTATCATGCCGATAAAAAGTAAGAAATCACACTGTTTTGGCATTTTAAATAGCTCTTCTTTTAAAATTGCGCCAATAAAAAAAAGTAAATAAACATTACAGAAAAACAATTTTTAGTACCTTCACTCTAAAAAACATATTTAAGGGTTTGACGTAAGTAACTAAAATATAACTACTTTTGACAAGCAGATTACGCTTCGTGGTGTAATGGTCAGCGCACTTGCTCACCATGCAAGAGTGTTTGTTTTTCCTTTTCTTTTTTTTCTTTTTTTGATTGGGTGGATACAGTCTAACTACTGTTCCTTATTTAGACTGTAATTGTATGTGTAAAAATACTTATTGTTATGTAGGATTCATATTTATATAGGGAAACTTCACTAATAAGCCACAAAAAGTGGCTTGGTGAGGTTTTTGTATTCATTAGATTTATTTCTTTTTTATGCACCTTAATTTTGTGTACTTTTGCAATTAAATAAATAAATATAATTAAGTAAATTACAATTTTTTTTTTGCACAAAAATACGTAAGGCGAAAGTACACATGAAGAAAACGTAACCAATACCACATCAAAAAATAGGAAACTTCTTGTACTTGGTGTGGGATTAATAGTAAAAGAACATTTTTTTTTACTGAATGAATATATATAAAAAAATTGACATGTGCCATCGCATGTGTATGTATATAAAAATAATCAAACGCACATGCACCTACCCTCCCTCACCTACACACACACACACACACATTAAGTAAAAATTATATATAAACACGGTATTAACAATTATAAAATAAAGTTTGAAGCTGCTAAACAAAAGGAGGGTACATATGTGTAATCAAATATTATAAAAATATATTTTTATGATTTTTAGACGCAACATTTAAATATGACTTAAAGTAACATTTAATCAAGGTAATTGGTACACAAACTATTTTACCTTTAGTTTGAATTTTGGAAAGAAACTGATATTTTTTATTTTATCAGGTTAGTTGTCAAAGAAATTATCCCTTGGTATACGTAACTATTTTCAAAATATTAATACCCGTATGCAGAGACAAACCTTAAGGTGAGGAAAGTACATATTATTGTCTTCACCTTCGGGTTATTCTTTGCATTTGAAATTAGAATGTACTTTCCTCACCTTAAGTTTTGTCTCTGCATTCGTGTTGAAATTTGGCATTTAAATGTTATTTTGGTATCTTGGAAAGTTTTATGCAACGCTGTTTTTTTGTTTTTTATCATAAATTGATAGAATTGAATTTTTTTATAGATCAATTGATGGTACATTAAAAATTTCAAAAAGGTGTTGTGTTGGAAATGTTGATGGTGTTTTTAATCACTTTTCTAATTGATCTTTGGACTCTTTTCATTGAGTTTATAATATAAATCAAATATATCTTTAGTTAAACATGACATGTTTTACCTTGACGTCAAGATTCATGACGACGTTCTATTTATAACTAAACGGTCACAGACAAAGTTCAAAATTTAACCGAATCGTGACGTATTAGGGGTTTGGCTTGCACCGTTTTCGCGGAAATGTAATATTATTACTTCAACCGATAGTGTAGCTTCTGGAATGGAACAACGATTATTTTTCTGAAATGATAATTTTCACACTAGACATTTTAAGTCATTTTATTAATTCAGTTTTTTTTTCGATTATTGACCATTGGACTATTGGCTAGCGGACGCTTTTTGAAGTCTCTGCAAAGATATTAGTTTCGTGTACTACATTTTTAGAAGGTACGAAATAAAATATAGGATACACCAAGCTTTTGTAAACATATAAATATGACGTAGGTTTCGTCGACGTAAAATACACATTCTACAAGATAGAGGATCTAACTGTAGACATTAAACATACGTTGGCTGGGTTATGTACACATCAGAGGCGTGCCTTAAGTACAAGGCGACTACTTACAATAAGCCAATAACTTATAACACTAATCTTCATATTCAGGTAGGATTAGAAGTTTATAGTTAGGAAATTTGATGTTTGGCATTAATCATCGTTATAATTTCCAAATCCGTGCATTACGATGCTTAGAGCACTGCCTTGATACACCGATTTTGAATTTTTAATTCATAATTTAATTGCAAATTCATATTCAAATTGGTTATATATTCATTTACATATTATCATTCCGAAACAGTAATATGAAATTATAGCAGGCTCTCACATAAGCATAATAAATGCCCGTTCTAGAAAACCCGCTTTGCAATTTTATAAAACAATGCATTTTTTTTAAAAAAGACACTGAATTTTAATATCAAAAGTATATTTAAGACTTTCGGCTAAGAATTTTATAGTAATTAATAGATAACATCATGACAATAAACAGCTTCCTCGCCACATACCGCACACCGCATCTGAGGACTTAAATTTCCTTAGCAGTATTCGCATACAGGAAAAAAAGCTACCTGAGGGAGCTCCTGTTATCTAGTTGCATTAGCATATTTGTGCTGAAAGAAAATAATCTAGACGGTGACAATAAACCGGTATGAAAGCACTACCTTCACATACATCTGTTTAAAAAGCCGAGGATATTTCCATCGGTTTCACTCAAATATTTTTCTTATCAAAATCGAGTTACACTTTTAAATATCAATTTTGAAAGTCGCAATTTTAATTTAATTTAACTTTAAGCCCTACTGCTTTTATTTCCCCTTTTACCGTGAGTATATATTTAATAACAATGTAAATTTGATACTTAAAGCTTTTAAGATCGTGTCTCAAACCTTTAAACCGGGTTGTGGTCCTGTAGCTAGTATCGCGGACATATGGATCAGAGGTCCGAGGTTTAAATCCCACTCTACCGCAACTTGATTCCCATTTTCTAGATGTGAGTTATTTACAACACGTTGAAAATGCCCCCAAAATCTAAATATTATAAATATAAATCAAAAGAATGCAAATATTCTTTTTTTTTTTTAAATAGTGCACCGCCACTGGTTGACGAAATGTGAGAATTTCAATACATTTAAATACGGTAATGAAACATTTATCTGTGGCGTCAAACCACCCAACATAATTCCACAGCCTCGCCCTTACGCCCTTGTTCATGAAATATCTGATGGCGTGTGTAATGGCAGATGAAATTCACATAATATATTGTTTACAAATTTTTGGCTTAGTGGGTTGAAATATTAAGGGTCAAATGCGTAGTTGAATACGACCCAATGGATATATTCTAAGTATTTTCAGAAAGAAGAATAAAGGTCGTGTATCAAGAAAAGCGTCCGTAGCGTCAGTGAAACTGAGACAGTACCAATATAATAAATGATTGTAAATAGGTACAGTGTTGCTTTGGATAGGTCAGAAAACAGGCGAAGTGTTAGATTCGCTACACGACCGCTCCAAACAAAAAAGCAGTATCTAGCAGAAGTTGAAAGTATGATTTTTTTAATGTCATCCATCAGATAAATAATTGTAATCCTTCTAAACAACTTACTCTGTGCTTACTATATTGTACTTAACCTAACCTCTCACAGGTCCTAACCTAACCTAACCTTTTATACACTAGTCGCATTAATTGTAAGATTTGATCGTAATTATAACCGAAAATGCCTGGTCTGGTATGGTAAATCAATACATTTGCGTTTCTAAATTATTATTTTTAATATTTCTAGGGAAACAGTAATTCAGTCAACAGTTTCAAGGTTGTGTTGTTTAGCACCTTCATCATCTGGTTCACCCTCATCGCCGTTCAACTGGAGCCAATCCATCCTATTTAAAACCGTTGCTAACTAAAAACCTTTTTTAGAGAATTAGCCATTCCTAAACCCAATTATTTTTCCCAAGTGGTATAAAATAATTTAAGTATGAAATATCTTAAAATCAGATTTTAGGAAATTTAAAATTATCAAACAAAGTTGTTTATTTTCATCGCGTTCTATATTGTCGGCATCAACAAATTGAAAAATTACGGTCTTAAATTTACTAACAATGTTTTAAGTTCGTCTAAATTTTTGTAGACATGAATTGAATTTAACCCCCTAGGGAACTGTCAATATTAACATACTACAACAGAGATGGAGAACATTTTAGAGAAGGAAATTTAGAAGCCTAGGCATTTACAGGGCTTATGGCCTATCATTCTTGATTTAAGTTGACTAAAGGAATATAGATATTCAAATAGGCAGAATGGTAAAGGTGCAAAGTGGCCAATTAAACCAGCCAATGACAGGTCATAAGCCCTGTAGATCCTTAGACTTTTATATTTTCTTCTCTAAAATGTTCTCCATCTCTATTGTAGTAAGTCAAATTTATTAAATAGGGATTTATTTAAATTTACTTTTAATTTAGATATTAATTCTGCTAAACAAGGATGCTAAACATAGTATTAGCTACATTTAAAAAATATCTTTTCATTGATATGTAGGTACCTAGGTACTTATTTATGATTGAATTCCAGAATTAAAAATTATAAATATTTAAATATTGAATTTAAGTCGGTACTCACTTAGGCTGTTTATGGTACATTCCAAAACATAAAACAATTAATTATCAAATATAGAATTTTTTTTGCAACTGTCAAGCTCAGCTTTTTTTACCAACATGGGTGCACTTTATTCACAAATGCAATTTTTTAAAAAATATTGTATGTCAGTTTATATTTTTTTAGTATTATCAGAAATCCAGTAAAAAGAAATAAATGAGAAGAAATTACAAGGAATGAAAGGAAAGAACCTGATTGGGATCCATAAAAAGTGCAAAAACACACTTTTTTAAACACAAAAAAACAACATCCTTCCTTCTTTTAATCTGCATTCTCGTCGAATGCAACCCTGGTAGATCAATGAAAAACATATTTATGCTTTTAACTTTGTTTTAACAAATTCAATTTAAAGTTTTAATAACTACGAACACGCACAGCGCAATTATCTACATTTCACTAAAAACCGCAAGTAAATCGGTTAAGCCGTTTAGAAGTTCAGTGACATCATACATACAGAAGAATTATATATATAATGATAATAATTTACCAATACGCTAATTTCCATGTGTGATTGTCTCTTCCCAGTGCGTGCTGTTTGGAACCTTCATCATTTGGTTCGCTTCCATCACTATAAACCTGGGTCCGACATTCCTGTCCGGCGCGCTGGCTGCGAGCGCTGACAGCGGGCCGCGCGCTCCGTCGTGCCCGCTCGTCCACGGTCCCTACCGCCACTACGTGCTCAACGTGCTGTGGATCGCTATCAACCTCATCTGCGTCATGCTGACACTCTTCCACCTGCGGAAACTCCACCGGGATCTTACCAAGGTATTACAATAGAATTAATTTAGAAATCTAGACGTCCCTGTTAACTAATCTTTATTATATTTTTTTTGTGATAGAAGCAGGTTGCATAATAGACTACGCACAAGACGAGTATCTCAAATAAATCATATTCATAATTTGATGTATTTTTTTATGGTTATTGTATTTATTATTCTGGATAATATTTATAGTGCAATTTTTAATCAAATCACCTCAAGAGCGCTGTACAATCAATATCTTAACACGTCATGAAACTATCGAGCGCATGGGCAGTTGAAATTCAAGTCAATTTAAGAACTAGATCACCACGCGCCTTGCAGCTACAGAGCAAATGGGTGGTTAAAAATCTAGCTTCCGTTTACATTTTTTCGTTTTTATTTAATTTTTGCATGGACATCTATTGTTATTAATTTATTTCAAATTTACATGTACATTACCATTACAGCACACCTGCCAATTACAGTAGACATATTTTTTTTAAACATTTAAAAAAGTGTATGATAGAAAATTTAAAGGTGCAGACGTATAAATATGTTTTAGTCTATAAAAACAACAAAAAACAAAATCAAAAATATCACTAATACACATTACTTTACATCGTTAGAAAAGAAAGAGTAAAACTGGTAATCTTAGCATATAAAAGATCCACCTCTCTTCGTAGGATGTTCAACAGACCAATCATCCTCTTTGGCAATCCTCAAAGGCATTGACAACGGTAAATTGGTCCTGCATTCAGGAAAAACAAACGGTCTGTAGGTATTTGCTACGTGCATATAATTTTATGGGCTCCAATATGATATATACTTTTTGTGTTTAATATGTGATATTGCACTGTTTATTTTGCATTTATATTATTGTTTCAAAAAACCAACCCCACGATTACCGGTTTAAAAGACCACACTGCAACACTTTACCATAACATTTTAACTGTATATATTCAAGTATTGTTTAAAAATTCGTATATGTTTACTTGACGTCCTTTATACTGAACATTGGCATTTAAGCAAATCGAAATAGAATAAATTTGACAAAATAAAATTATTACATCAATATAAAGAACATCTTCATGCTTCGGGAGGACCTCAAATAGGTACAATAAAAGCGAGAGATTTTTATGATACTGATCCTTTAAGAAAATTGGAATATTTCTTCACATCTACAATGTCAAGTACAATTAATTTTTTTTTACAATAATAAGTATACTAATTAATGTTAGTAAATATTAGCATTTAACCACTTGCCCACTTTTTATGTCTACCGGTTTAGAAACGTACCCGTCTCTTCGTCAGAACACTCACTACACCAACATGCAAATACTAAAATACACTTTCACCTTTACTATCACCGCAGTATACATAGTATTTATGAAAAAATACATAAATTATATGCGGATTTAAATGAAATGCAAATACTACCATGTACACTTTCACCTTTACTATGCACTTAAATTAGATTAATAATATTTAGCGATATATCGCAGAAAGTGTGGGGGTGGGGGTTAGGCAGGTGAGAGGCTAATAGGTTGAACGTTACACGATTGGTTATCTTTCAAATAAAAAAAGCGGTAATTTTTTAAATACCACAAAGTTAATGCTTTAAACATAAATAATAAGTACGAGTATACTGTTTGTAAGCAGATATGTTTTACATTTTTTTTTTTTAATAAAGAAATATTTGGGCTCTTATAATTTGCCCAAATATTTCAATTTTGGGGGCCATTTTCAAAGAGTTGTAAATAACTCACTATTAGGAAATGGAAATTAATTTGGGGTAGAGTGGGTCTCGAACTTCGGACCTCTGATCCGTGAGTCCACAACGCTAGCTACGGGACCACAACCCGACTAAACCCGACTCTTTTTACTGTGATATTTCATCCTCATCATTACTTTGATGTCTTTTAGTGATCAAGGTAACACTCCAAATGGTGTTCCATGTACTGTGCTGACAAACTTAAGTTTTCATAAAAATGGACAAAACGGGTTTTAAGACCCAACCCTTCAAAATTTTGCAACTGGTCGTTGGTGTCTATGGTTATTATTGAAGGGATGTTATACCTTTGTGCCTATAGCTCCAGCATAGGCTTTAACTCTAACTCTCTGCTTTCTGAAGATGATGTGCTCTTTATTCTTTTGTCGAGAGGATTTATCGAAAATCCAATATGAGAGCAGTGAGAACTCATTGTTCGTGTGATGTTTAAGATTGCGAGTCGGATTTATTACTTCATTTTGAGAACTCCATTGTATGATTTTGTATGGTGCGTAAGTTTTCTCGTTTACTTCGTATCGAAAATATCAGTTTCGTTTAATTAGTTTTCTAAACAGCTTTGCAAAGGCTTAGCGAAAGGTGAAAGGATGATTAACTCGTTCTATTTCAAAATACGGGTAAAGTTATAATGATAAAAGTTATGTTATTATCAAGTTAAATACTCTAGAATTATACAATATTCAACATACCAATGTTTGACATATAATTAATTACAATAGAGATGGAGAAGTTTTTTGAGAAGAAAATATATTAAATTCACACTAACGGCATAAATCGTCTTTAACATAACATAAAGTCCACAAAATGCATACAAAATTTAATTTAAAAAAATAAAATAAAAGTTTTCGGGCTCGATTCCTGACATGGTTGACTTGAAATATTTTTTCGAAACGGTGTTTTTGAACTAAAATATTTCATAGTCCCTGGACTGGCACCTGAAGCCTAAACCTGATCATTTTATATTCGTGGAAATGATCAAGAAACACTGCAATTGGTGTACCAATGCAGTGTCCTATGCACTATTAGGTGCAGAAAGGTAATGATGATAATGATCATGAAAAAAATAGATTAAACTCGATTTAAAATTAGCAAATCCGAAACCAAATATATCGGCCTAATCCTGGTACTCATATCGAGTCTGGAAATAGACAAATGGTTTTTAAACTCGTTAAATAAAAAGGGGATTTATTTGTTTACTGCTTTTATTCATTTTACTTTTTGTACACATAAATAAAATACAAAAGGATGTGGTAAATAAAGCACAATAACCCACCCCTACGGGCTATATTCTGAAAATTTTCCTGAAAATCATAGATGGAAGAACATATAAAAAATGTGAGAAAAATATTAGCGAAACACAGTTTGGTATTAGAAATGAACATGGTAGAAGAGAAGTTCTCTGCTGTATTAAATTGCTTGTTGGAAAATGCCGCGACATGATATGGATGTGTGCGCGAGTTTCATAGACTTTGATAAAGTACCACTAAGAAAGAATAGAAATTTTAAAAAGGAACAACTTGGATTCTAGAGATATAAGAATAATCGGTAATCTCTGCTGGCATCAAAAGGCTGCAGAGAAAGAGGGTGATGTCCGGCAAGGTCCGGCAAGGATGCATTCTGTGTCCTCTCCTTTTTAATATGTACTCAGAAGCCATTTTTAGAGATGAACTAAGTGAACCAACTGATGGACAAATTATAAACAATATCCGGTTCTCGGATGATACTGTTCTAGCAGACAGTATAGAAAGCTTGCAGTTTTATTGGACAAAGTACACACGGCTAGTTTGAATAGAGGGCTAGAAATGAATAATTCCAAGAGCGTATGTATGGATACTATTAATATTTACAGCATTAACTTTATGGTCAAACATTTTACTAAACGTTATTAAATATTTATGTATAACCACTTACCGATTTTCCTATGTCTACTGGTTTCGAGACGTACCCGTCTCTTCGTCAGGACTTTTTAAATGTGACAAATTTAGATTCTATAAATTTAGAAATGAGAATATTTTAAAGACAGGTTTGATATAAATAAATATTGAGTGTTGTGATTTTATGCATAATCGTTAGTTTTTTATAATGTTTTGCTTTTAAGACCATACTCGCTGATAAAATATTATTCGTATTTAAAGTATTAACTTTGTCGTCAAACATTTTACAAATGTTATTAAATATTTGAATATAACCAATTAACGACTGTTCTATGTCTACCGGTTTCGAGACATACCTGTCTCTTTGTCAGGGCACCGATCAAACCAACATGCAATGATAAATAAGATCACTCACAAGAGATCAAAGTCAGAATAGAGATGAAGCGAGACTGCTTTTTTCAGGATGCGTAACCTTCTTTGCAGCGTAGACTTTAATTTAGACCTCCGAATACGCATTCTTCACATTACGACTTCACAGTTCTTTTTTATGGCGCCGAAACGTGGACGCCCACCTGAGCCACTTCGAAAAAGATCGAAGTCTTTGAAATGTGGTGCTACAGGAGGATATTAAAAATCTCTTAGGTGGACAGAGTACGAAACGATGATTTTCTCCGACAGATAAAAAAAACCTTTTAGAAGTCATTCCACAGGGAGGAAAGCGCATCTCTTGGCTAATGAATTTGCGTGACTGGTTCCATTGCAGCACTCGGTCCTTATTCAGAGCAGCTGCCTACAAAGTAAGAATTGCTGAGATGATTTCCATCCTGTATCGGGAGAAGAAAGATAAAAAGAAGTTACAAAACGTATTTAATAGAAAATAAAATAAAAAACTAAACATATACAAAAATAGAAATAACTGTATCTGTATGTAAATTACTTTAAATCAATACTATTACTCGATGGGAAAAAGGGAAAAAAGGAAAGAGAAAAGGGGGATAGATTACGAAAGAGAAAAGAGGTTTCTTCAAGCGTGATTTGATACTGTAGAAACATCTTTGATTGTGGATGGGAGATCTATGGCGAAAAAGAGATAAACATAATATATAAATATCTTTAGGAGTTTAAAGGGCTTATAACCTGTCATATGCAAATACAAATCTACGAAATTCTTATTCCATGAGTGGATATTATTTTATGAATATCTTTATAATCCATGAAAATTAAGTTTGGTTAAGCAGGAAATGTTGTCTTTTTAGGAAATTCTCCGTTAAAAATGTACATGCTACTATGCGTGTGCGTACATGCGTATAGGTGTAAATGTGTATGCGTGTATATGTGTGCGTCTATTGCGATGCTTTACTTTCGGTCCCAAGAAATTAGGAAATTTGATGCCCTAAGACAAGAAAGTTTAAGTTGTTCAAGATTAAGATATACTAGAAGTGGCATAGTACATAATATTACCATAATATTGACGTTACCGCGTGTGCGCAAGTCTTCATCTGCATGACGTCATTTTACGAAACAATCCGTGAAATTTCTAACAAGCCAAGTTTTATTGTTCGCTATCCACTGAGCGAAACAGCTTTTTACAAAGTTTGGCCGCAGGGAATGGATAAAGTTTTCGTGAGGCGATGACGATAAAAGCAAGGGACAATTTCCCAGCGGGAGAATTTGCACGCTGCGCCCTCAGATAGTAAGGACGAGTGATGATATACTATAAATAGCATTAACAGTGAAAGCACTCTTAGATGGGGGCTAGTGCTACACGACCTCTTGACGTCACTGCGACCTGTGAAGGTCTATTGCACTCCATCCACATAACCAAAAACCATTTTACCACAAGTCATCCTATCGGTTTGACTTTTAAAATAAAATATTTTAAAAAAAATTGCGATAACCGAGTAACTTTGAATTTTGTCAGCAAAGCTCCGAGCGATAATATTATTATTTTTATGATTCGGACATTAAACATCTGCGTGATAGGTAGGTACATAAAATAGTAAAATGACTAATCAGTGAAAAGGGTCAAGAAGTCTCTAAAGAATATTTTAACAACGTTCCAACTTCACTCGTATTAAAGTTGCTTTAAACTTGCCGGGGTCAAATTACGGAGAAAGTAATAAGCCCGGAATCAGCAAATAAAAGCTAATACTAGAATAAATCATATTAAATAGGCCTTTTGAATACGTATCACCATTGATAATATAGATTTGACAACATCAATTTAGATTATTACCATCATTATTTTGAAAGATTACTTAACTCTACCGAGACCCTTCATACAAGTCACCGAAATATTAATTTCCTTATCTTGCAATCAACATCATTAGCATTCTGGATTCACTGTAAATTGACAATAGCAATATAAACTGATACTAATATTTGCTAATTCAAACCAACAAAATAACTCATGGACAAAATAACTTGTGTACCTATGTATCATTAATGTTTCAATTGCATTCACTAAACATCATTTTAAAAAGATCCTTAAATTATTATCACATATAACTAAGGTAAAGTAACATAAGTATTTTTAAAAACATTATTTAAGTTGATTCAAAAATTTTCAATAAAAGTTAATAATCGGCTATATTTTTAACAATACCGTGATAATTAAACATTTTTGGTTGAAATATTATTTGATACATTAAATTTTTTGTTATATTTTTGGTGCAGTTGCTTGTTATTTTCTAATATTATACACAATGCGGTCGACTAATCTTCATTCGATTTCCTTTTACAGTATTTTTACTGGAGAGTTGCCAGTAAATAAGTAAGAATAATATAGTAAAAATAATTCGGCCCTAATTCTACCGCGTCGTGTGAATTTTTACGGTGGCAGAGATACAAATTCAGCTACTTTATAACCTTTTACCTTCGTCCTACGCCAATGATTGCCAATCTGGGAGTAATTAAGAGGTAAAATGAAATTTTCTGCGGGGTAAATAAAAATATTGAATCATCGCTCAGTCGCAAAACAAAATTATTGAAAAAATCTTTAGGAAAACGCTTGATTGCTAAGACCCTTTTCAGCGGATGAAGAAATGTTTCCAGATACTGAAATTAAGGCTTCGGCTTTCGCCAAGACAACACATTGAAAATGGATTACGAAAACACGCAACTAGCAACATTTTGATGTTACTAATTACTATCGGGAAGAGATTGCTATTATTCTTTATTATTATTAAAAAATTACAACAGAGATAAACAACATTTAAGCGAAGGTTATATGGAAGTCAATGCATCTACACGGCTAATGACCTGTCAATGGCTGGTTTAAGTGGCCACTTTACAA